>NC_057795.1:515078291-515254554 GCF_018294505.1 Triticum aestivum
TAGCATCACGCCACGCCGGCTCACGGAGAGCATCATGATGTGACACCGGTGTCGCAAAGAAGGCATGACGAAGAGGATTATACCGCACCATCCCATCAGTAAATTCCTTCTCATGACGAGTAGCATCACGGGTACGAGTCACCATGGGATGAGGGTGCTCGACGGGCGGAGGCGTAGGCGAGGATGGCGACGGTGCTGGACTTGGCGATGGTGTCACAGGAGCTGGCGAAGTTGGCTCATGGGTCAGCTCATGGGCCGACGAGGCGCAAGAGGAACCAGCCGCAGCACCAGGCGCTGGCGAAGCTGGTTCGTGGGCTGGCGAGGCGCAGGTGTAGCCAGCCGCAGCACCAGGCGCGTAGGCCCAGCATGCACAGGCGGGACCCCCACCGGGAAGTCGTGCCGCCATGCACATCGATCTGCATGGCTCGTACGGCGATCGTGGCCGGGCGCGGAGCATCACTGGAGGGTGAAAAATCCTGCACAGGAGAAACGCTGGCTAGGCCAAAAGGATTAGTAGCCAAGTAGGTTAGGTCATAATGACGCACATGAGCACTCGTAGCCGGTTCTATGGATGGAAAAGAAATAGCCTCGTCAAGTGTAGACACATCGACAGTGACACCGGGAGTAGCAAACAGAAAGACAGACTCGTCAAAGATACCGTCACGTGAGATGTATATACGACCCGTAGATCGATCAAGACACTTGTACCCCTTATGCATGAGACTATATCCAAGAAAAACACACATCTTGGACCGAAATTCTAGTTTGTGTGAGTTATACTCCCGCAAACTAGGCCAACAAGCACACCCGAAAGTACGAAGAAAAGAATAGTTGGGTGGAATTTTCAGAAGACGATGAATAGGAGTATCTTGACCAAGCACGGGGGTGGGCATGCGGTTAATGAGGTAACACGCAGTCAGAAAAGCTTCATCCCAATAACGTAAAGGGAGCGACAAGTGAGCCAACAAAGCAAGACCAGTTTCAACCAAGTGTCGGTGTTTGCGCTCGGCAATGCCGTTCTGTTGGGAGGTTTGAGGGCAAGAGACTCGGTGAGAGATACCCGTACGAAGAAAATAACGGTGCAACTTATGGTATTGATCACCCCACTCAGATTGGACACCTTTAAGCGTAGCATCCAAAAGGCGCTCAACATGTGCTTGAAAAGCATAGAACACCTGTTCAACATCAGACTTATGTTTTAGTAGATAAATCTAATAAAAACGGGAGTAGTCATCAATAAAACTCACATAATACTTGTACCCCCTAGAGGAGGCACGAGCAGGGCCCCAAACATCAGTATGAACTAATTCAAGAGGCATAGTAGACACACGAGTAGAAGCAGTATAGGATAGTTGACGACTTTTACCACATTGACAAGCATCACAAACTAAAGCAGAAGTATCTAAGGTTGAACACTCGAGATCATTATTCCTAACAATGGAACTGACGACATTTTTGGACGGATGACCGAGACGCTAATGCCACTGAGATGAGGAGACACAGACGTTGGACGACGCTTGCCGCTCGGACAGATGCGAGGCTCGTCCGAGTGGAAGAGGGTAGAGCCCTCCTTTGCTTCTACCTCGAAGAAGAATTCTCCTGGTGGCTTTGTCCTTAACAAGGAAAAAATATTTATGAAATTCAATGAAGATACGATTATCCGACACAAGACGATAGACTGACAGAAGATGTTGGCTAATATTTGGAACATGTAAAATATTGTTCAGGCGAAGAGAAGAACCGGCTAAAGTCGAGTGTCCAATATGCGAAATAGACAAACCTGAGCCGTTGGCCACCTGAACCTGATCATGGCCGCCGTAACGCTCGCGGAACTGAAGACGCTCCAGGTCACTAATCAGGTGATCTGTGGTGCCGGAGTCCAGAACCCAGTGTGTGGAGTTGTTGGAGGAGGTCGATACATTATATGCCGAGCGGCCATTGCCGCTGGAGTAGTCTGAATCGAAGCGCTTCTTGCAGGTATTGGCTTCGTGACCCCAATTCTTGCAAATCTGGCACCTCGGGCGCCAGCGGCGATTGTCGTTGGGGCCGTTGCCGCCTCCTCCACCACCGTTGTTATGATGGTTGTCTTGGTCGTCGTGCTGGTAGCCCTGCCCCTGTTGCTGCGGGTAGCCTCTAGCGGGGCGGACATCGGCGGCGCGACCAGTGTCAGGCGCTCGAGGACGGTTGACGGGGGCGGGAGCACCGGACCGTGCCACGACGTTGGCCGACGAGATCCACTCCTCATCGTCGGCCTGCCGCGACAGCTGCCATCGCTTCATAGTTGAGAACCATGGAGTCTAACTCAGCCAGCGCGACCGGGGTGACCACGACGCTGAGCGAAGCCGCGATCGGGTTGAAGGCCTTGCCCAATCCGGTGAGCATGTAGTCGATGATCTCGTCATCAGCGAGGGGAGATCCAGCGGAGGCCATGGCGTCGACAAGAGCCTTCACCTTGTGCATGTACTCGCTGGCAGTCATGTCGTTCTTCTTCAGCGACTGAATCTGTCGCCGGATGTGCCGAACCCCGACACGGTTCTGCATGCTGAACATGGCGTGGATGGAGGTCCACGCGGCAGCAGCGGACTTGCAGTTGATCAGCTCAGACGCGATGTCCTCCGTCATGGAGGAGAGGAGCATCCCGAGGATCTTCTGGTCCTACGTCCACCACGTTGCATACGCAGGGTTTGCCACAGTGGTGGCGGCATCACCCGCCCCCTGAGAGATGGTTGTGGGCGGGGCAGCGACGGAGCCGTCGAGGTAGCCATGGAGAGAGGCACCGGAGAGATGCGTCATGGTGAGGGTTCGCCATAACGGGAAGTTGCCGCGATCCAGACGTACGCCAAGGGAGGGCGTGATGGATGGGACACTACTAGGAAAAGGCATGCTAGTGGCGCACCAGTTTTGCCTACTAATGGCGCACTACTGGTGCGCCACTAGCATCACACCATTAGAATATTTTAATAATGGCGCATCACAGGTGCGCCATTAGTATCTGGTATACTAATGGCGCACCACAGGTGCGCCATTAGTATCCCACAGGTGCGCCATTAGTATCTGGTATACTAATGACGCACCACATGGAAGTGCGCCATTAGTAACAAATTTTTTTTTAAAAATCGTTTTTTTCTTAATCTCAGGTCACTATTTCACATATGAGATATCCAACACATATATATACAACAAACATTCATATAACAATCATATCCAACACACAAGTTTCATCATATATACATACATAGCCAACACATAGTTCCATCGTTACATATTACAAAAGTTTCACATTGTTCATCCAACACCGTTATCCATCAATTCACAAAAGTTTCACATTGATACAAAATAAAAACACAAATGGAAAAGAAGCACTCCATCCATGCAAGCTTCAGTGAATTAAATCAAATCTGTAAAATGATAAACAAGAAGTTAGAAGAAGAAGAAGAAGACTAGAAGAATACTAGAAGAAGAAGAACACTAGAAGAATACTAGAAGAAGAATAAGAAGAAGAAGAAGAAGAAGAAGAAGAAGAAGAAGAAGAAGAAGAAGAAGACTATAAGCTTATTATGTAAACTTGATCATTTTGTGCTAACATAAGTTATTTTGGAGCTAACCTATAGGAAACTAAGCATATAAGCTCTCTAAGTTAGCATATTAGAGCCAACTTAGGTAAAATGAAGCTAACCTATGTCATTTTGGAAAAGAAGAAGAATAAGAAGAAGACTATAAGCTTATTATGTAAACTTGATCATTTTGTGCTAACATAAGTAATTTTGGAGCTAACCTATAGGAAACTAAGCATATTAGAGATAACATAGGTCAAGTTTCATTACAACACAAACACTGTAATTCATCTGCTCGCAGAAAAATTAATAATCAAAATCAAATTACAATAGGGGTCCCAGGTTTGACCCCATGATACGTGCTATCCTGGGATTATTCCTCTTCTGAACAAACCATCATGCATCATTTTCTAACCAAGGCATAGCTCAGGAAAACCACTTGCTTTGACCAGAACTAGCTGATTACCCCAAATCTCATGGTAAAATTAGCAAGGCAGAGCATTTCTCTTACATGACCATAGCAAAAATGACACACTCAACTTCATTGCTTCAACCACATGGACAACAGAGCAAATGTTGGAAGTTGACAATATACTTTAGATTCACACATGCTCCCCTAATTATTTTGTATGTATCTTTAGATTATCTACTTTAGGCACAATCATACACAATTCTGACTAATTCATCACTGTAGGCCAGCATGAAACACACTCCTCCAAAAAAAGCCTAAAATTCCACTATTATTACATGTAAAAGGCCTAATATCCACTAGTATTGCCTCTAAAAAAGCCTTAAAAGTCCACTATTGTTGACAATCAAAATATGACCTGAACTGTCAGGAGTTAACTGAAAAATGAGTGGTTGTTGGCATGAGGGAGTAAACTAATTGTTGGCACAAAAATATTGGTTCTGCAAACATGAAAACAGTCACAAAAATTATGCACTTGGTTTGTGTTGAGTTTTTGCTTTCAGGGATTGGTTTGTGTTGAGTTGTTAACCTAAAGGTTCGGCAGTTTGAATCTCCTTTAGCTAGTCTGAATCCATGGACTACCCTGTTTGAATCTCCTTTAACCTAGGGAGGAAGGAGGAAGGAGGAGAGGTACCTGGTCGCCGGAGGGGTCGGGGTCGGGGTCCGAGCTCGTACGGGTCCTCGCTCGCCGCGGTCGAAGGAGAGCAGGGGCCGGTGGCGGAGGACGGCAGGGGCAGGCGGGGTGGGCGCGTCGGGGCCGCGCTCGCCGGTTGCTGTAGGGGCCGAAGGAGGCCCTCGCTCGTCGGAGGGAGGAGGAGAGGAGAGGAGCGGGCGGCGCGCGCTCGGCCGATCCCGTTCGTGGGGCGCGGGGGCGGCGGCGGTGGAGTCCCGCGGGGGTCGGGGCGGCGGTGTCGGGGCAGCGCAAGACCACAGCGGCGGCGGCGTCGCCGACGGTGTGCAGGCGCGGCGGACGGAGGGGGCGGAGCAAGGGGACGATGGCGGGTGGTGGGGGCGATGGGGCGAGGGGCGATGGGGCCAGGGGGCGGTGGCGGCGGCGGGTGGTGGGGCAAGGGGGCGGCGAGGGGAGGGGGGCGACGGGGCAAGGGGAGGTGGGGCGACGGGGCGAGGGGAGGTGGGGCTCGGCATTACTAACATTTTTTTTTCAAAACTACTAATGGCGCATAGTGGGTTTGGTGCGCCATTATTATGTCAACTAGTAATGGCGCACTATACAACGGTGCGCCATTAGTAACAATTTTTTTATTTTATTTTTCAAAACTACTAATGGCGCACCAACACATGATGCGCCATTAGTGGTCATATCATCTATAGCCCTTTTCCTAGTAGTGGGACTGGCGCTGTCGCGGCCGGAGGCGTCATCACAGGGCCGATGATGGCCAGCTGCATCACCGCGGAAGAAGACCCAGAAGCCATCGATCGAGGAACGGTGGCGAAAAGGAGCTTGGGGTCTTTGCGAGGCCGGGCGGCGACGCGAGATCGGAGTGGCGGCGCGGCTTCGAGAAGGGGCGACGGTGCGATGAAGAAGTGGCTCTAATACCAAGTTTGATTTTAGGGTTGCGTGGGATATAGCCTCCACATATCTCGTATATATATAAGACCAACAATACAGAGTTATGTTACAATACGACAGGTACAGAACCGTTTCCAACAAGGAGCACCACAAATAGGGGCATCACCGCCGCTAGACGCTGGACGTAGCTCGCGTGCACCAGCCGCACACCTCCCAATGGCATAACGTCAGTCCTAAAAAAACCGTACATCTACTATGTACACGAGCAACCCAAGCTCTTCTCCCTGTCCTACTCTAGTCGGCGTCATCGTCGGAGAGGAGAGGGCCCCTGAGTTTTTGCTGGTTGGCTTTTACGTAGGGCATTTCTCCTGATGTCTGTTTGCATGGATGGATAAGAGCTTCAATGCCATTAGAAATGACATGTAATCAACAAGCGTCTCATTTCAATGGCGAGGTTAGAGGTAATAAGCGAACTATACCATTTGTATACGGTGGATGGAATCCAATACACACACTTGATGTAGTAAAGCTACACAAATCACGTGGGAATAAGTGGTTTTGATTCCAACCTCGCATAGCTGCATGTCCACTCGTGATTTATTATATAAAGAAACACCTAAATACCCAAAAACTCAACGGTTCAAAATGAAAAGGCCCAGAAAATGTTGCGTCGACAAAGGGCCGTGACACAAAAGAAAGCCCACAATCCGGGAGCAACTAATTGAGGAGTGTGGGAACCTCCCCAAGGGATACTTGGGGGGCTGAGAGCGCAGCACTTGCGTGCTCTCAGCCGTGGCTGCGTGTCGCCCTCACGGCGCTCTCTCCGGATTTTTTTTTATTTTTCTTCACGCTTTTTCGGGTTTTTAGATTGTTTCTTTGGGGGTTTTCGGCTTTTCGGTTTTCCACTTTGGTCTTTCTTATCTTTTCAACAAATTTTTTTATGAAAAAAGAATTTTTTTTGCGCAAAAAAATATGTTTTTTTTGCTTTCGTGAGAGGTATGGTTTTGCTTCCATGGCTGTGCCTCTCGGAAACGAAAAAAACGTGTTCTTTTAATTCCGCGAGTTCAGATTTATGTAAGGAGGCATAACTAGCTGAGTTTTAGCAAATTCAGACTTAAAAAACTTTTGATTGCGATCCCATTTGCAAACTTGCAGTAACCCATTTAAAAACCTGTAGTTACAACCTCACTAGAAAACTGCAACTACAATCCATTTTTGAAAACCTTGCATTTACACCTCATTTGAAAACTTACAGTTGCAATCCAGCTTGTAAAACTTGCCGTTGCGACCCCATTTTGGAAATTTAAAGCTGCGACTCAAATTAAGAACTATGGGCACATGAAACTTTTGGCTAAAAAAACTTCGAGGGAAAACAATTCCTTCAAGAAAAGACTTGGCTTTTTTCATGGAAATAAAAAGGAAGGACAAAAATACAAAAAAAGAATAATGAAAAGAACGCGGAATAAAACATAAAATAACTCTTACAGTTTATATGTTGGCAATTGCTTAAAAATAGAAAATAAAAATTTAAATAGTAGAAGCGATGAAGGAGAAAATAAAAAAATGTGAAAAAGAAAAAGAAAAGACAACAAAAAAATGAAGTACTGGCCACTCATCTCTCGATCTAGTTATGTGGACCCCAAAAAAATCCACAGAACAAAAACGACTGAAAAAATCCCATAACCTGTGAGCAGTCTGTGTGCGAGACAACGACAAACAACATGCACACACGTTCGTAGGACAATCTGCATGAATGATATATACTCCCTCCATAAAGTAATATAAGAGCGTTTAGACTTTAGATCAAAGTGGTATATCTCATCTAGTTAATTTTTAACAATCCCGAACAAATAAAACATAATTTGTAGACTTTATAGGTTGACAAGAAATCTCTATCTCTTCTCTCTACTATTTAGAAAGAACGTAAGGTTCTCATTTCATCTTTTTTTCTATCACCCCTTCGTCCAACCTTCCTTGTATGATAATTAAGCAACTATTTACTTACCTTCTGAATTAATTTCACTTTAATTTACTTATCAAACTTCTGATAAAAAATATAAGGTAATTTATTGGCAGAATTTGATGAACATTTATTTACACAATCACACTATTACGAACAGGTAAATCATAAGCTAACGTACTAGAATATTTGTATCCCGTTGCAACGCACATCATTGTTCTCGTTATAACAAAAAGGTAGAGACAACATAGTTTCTAAATTTATGAAGAAGAAAAACAAGAAAAGAAAAGAATGTAAGAAATAACAAAGAACAAAATAAAAGAAAATAACTCCTGCAAAAAAAATGACAAATGGAAAAGGAAAGAAAGAACAAATGGCCCGGTAGAAGACAAAGTAAAAGGAGAAACGGCCCACGGAAGATGAGAATGGGCCACATTCGGCAAGAAACGAGCACAAAAACAAGTCATAGCCTGGTCAGGCATTCGTCAGTCAGCCAGCCTCCTTTTTGCAAGAATCACTTCATCACGAGATCCAACGGTCAGCTACGTGAATGAGACCAAACTAAATCGCATTAAGCTGGGTCTTAGCAACCCCGTATAGGACAAAACTATGGCAGTGATTAATCTTGACTCGGTTCATCTCAGGTGCAGCATCATCGGTCTTCTGGATAAATTAATGGTTTTACTATGGTCAAACTTGGGAACAGTACATGATTGCTGCCTGGCTACTGCCGTCTACCTGGTTCATTTCATCTTTGGAATGACAAGAAAGTTACCACTGTATCAGTATCATGAAGTACTCGTACCACTACTATTTTGCAGGGAAGTCACAGAAGTATGTCGAGTAGCGGAGACTAGAACGAAAAGGAAGCGGACAAACAAGTCCAAGAAAAAATGTCAACTCAGTGCTGGACTCTTAACTGCCAAACATAGCAAAGAGAGCGACCCTTAGTTGTGGCATGCCATTATGCCAAGACTTTTTCCAAAAGCCTACACCGAATCGACAACGCTGCCTACAGAGAGCACGTACTGTCACATGGTGTGCTGTGTCGACCAGAGACCAACCCTGACCCGGAAAACGGCGTGTGGAAACACCACCAGTCCACCACCGCCATTACTGCCCCGGGAAAAACCGCGAGATAATCGCCGCTGACGGCGTCTTGCATTGCTTCGCTTCGACGGCTTAACAACGTGCGCATATGCGCCCAGCCAGCGCGTCGTGCTGCCGTTCACACGTACATGCATTTTAGGTCATCTATTTTGAAATGAAGGGAGTACTTACAGCTCGATGGAAACTGCGACGTAGGTATAACTTCGGGTTGCTGTCGGAACAAGGACGTGATACTCGACTACTACTAGTAGCACACACAGGCACGTTGACATGATAGGCATCGATCGTCCGTTTCAAAAACAAAAGATAGGCATCGATCGAGCTGCTTCCAGAACAGACATGTTGAGTACGAGACGAGGCACGCTAGCTACAGCCTAACCTATCCACCCGTTAATGCTGTCGTGCTGGTCACTGTTCCCAGGTCCTTAGCAACACGTGATCGCATGTTGATTGCATACCTATAGCTAGACTAGATCAGCTGAACGTGTCGCATGAGCAACAGCATACACACGGGCCCGAGTGTGTCGCCGGTACTACTTGCTCCGAGTCTGGACCATGCATGCATGGTTTTGCAGGTTGAGGTTGGTCAGCAACAAGAACACTGTAAACCAGTTATGCTTGTAATACAAGTCAGAAGAGAACTACTATTGGCAAGTCAAAAAAAATTTAGAACGAAGACAACAGATGCGTCCGGCTTTAAATTAATAAAGCCCCAACGGTAGCGTAACACACATCAAGTCTTAATACATCACCAAAAGCCACTCCGGCCCAAACCCATGCAGTTCAGACGAAACTTAACAAGCCACAAGCAGATTACAAGGTTGAGCCCGTACAGAACGCGCAGGCTCGTCAAGCAACCAAAAGAGACCACGGCCAGAACCGTAGTCATGGCTCCCTAGCCATCGCGTACACTTGCATTAGACGTTGTTGGGCGGTCTTGATCAACTCAGCATCATTGCGCCTCCCAACGGACTCCACTGCTGCAATAGAAGGTTGCATTTGAAGATAATATTAGCCGGGTGAGTTGAAAAGCAACCCTCTATAGTGAATTTATTTCTAGATAGCCACATGGTCCAGAGTAGTGCCCCTACACAACTCCACATAACCTGATACGCAGGGCCTTGAATCACATCTAAGAGGTGTATGAGCTCTGCAGCCGAGCGCGGGTCCCATTGGACACCCGCCGCGGTCCGGACAACTCTCCACGCAAACCTTGCAAGAGGGCATCGGAAGAACACATGATTGGCATCCTCTGGGTCCCCGCACAATGCACACGGGCCGGTGGCCGGACCATTACGTTTGGCCACGTTCAAGGAAGTAGGAAGTTTATCATGGAACATTTGCCACATAAAAAGTTTGATCTTCAGAGGCAGCCGCGCTTTCCACAACCCTGCAACCACAAGTTGTGCCGGCCCTCGACACATCTTGCGGTATAAGGAGTTAACCGAGAACTTCCCCGAGCTGGTGAGCGCCCAGCTCACCGTGTCAGGCTGGTCCGAGAGACCCATTGGGTCAATCAACTGCAGCAAGGTCGCGGGGTTAGATTGCTCTTGCCCATTAAGTTCCCACTTAAAATGAATCGCCGGTGGTGTTTCTACGAGCGCATCGGCCACCGTCATCGCAGGATCCACAGCGATAGCATACAGATCCTGGAATTCAGCCCAAAGACGTTGAGTACCTATCCAAAGATCTGTCCAGAATCGCGCCGACCTTCCGTTCCCTATAGAGAATTTTGCCCCCATGGTAAACGCTGGTTTGATCGCCTGTAGATCATTCCAGAGAGGTGAGCCCCTTGCCCTCCCCTCGAAGAAGTTCCCATTAGGGAAATATTTGGCCCTTAGGAGATCAACCCACAGACCGGTGGCCCCCTGGACAATTTTCCAGATCCATTTGCACATCATTGCGATATTAAGCCATCTTGAGTTGGTGATCCCAAGGCCCCCCATGTCCTTGGGTCGACACACCCAGGCCCATTTAACCATATGATACTTCCGGTTCGGGCTAGTTCCTTCCCAAAAAGAACTTGGCGCGAGGCGTGTCAAACTTTGCATGAACCCCTTCTGCGAGCAGAAACAGGCCCATGGCAAACATTGGCAAATAAGATAAGCTGGAGTTCGTGAGCACTAGCCTAGCCGCTTTCGACAGAAATTTGCCCCGCCAAGGGCAAACCCTATCCCTCACCTTGGCACACAGAGGTTCCCAATCCTCTATCGTGGGCCTTTTGGTGTCTACCGGGAGGCCGAGGTATGTAAACGGGAATTTGCCCACTTTGCAGTTGAGCAAATCAGCAATGCTCCTTCCCTCCTCCGGCTCTACCCCCATCGAGATCACCTCGCATTTGTGGAAGTTAATTTTGAAGCCCGACATGAGCTCAAAACTAAGGAGAATCGCCTTGACCGTAGCAATACTATGTAGGTCTGGGCAAAAGAGCAATAACGTGTCATCCGCATATTGCAAATGCGTCACTCCCCCTGGAATGAGGTGGCCTACCAACCCTTGGATATGGCCCGCCGCGGCCGCTTTCCGAAGCGTAGCGGACAACGTGTCAACAACAAAGTTGAACAGGAGAGGGTACATCGGGTCCCCCTGTCTGAGATCGCGTTTGTTCCGGAAGAAGTGCCATACTTCTCCGTTCACAGAGACTGCGGTTTGGCCTCCCGAGACCAATTGCGTAACGCGGTGAACCCAGACAGCGGAAAATCCATGGCTGAGAAGCACCTGGCGGAGGAAATCCCAATTTACCCGGTCGTACGCCTTTTCGAAGTCTAGCTTCAACAGCACAATCGGTTCCTTTGTGTGCTTAAGTTCGTGGACTATTTCCTGGAGGGCGAGCGGTCCCTCGAGTATATTGCGACCGCGAATGAACACAGATTGATTGCGATGAATCGCACTATGAGCGATCGGACCTAGCCGTGTCGCACACGCTTTGGCACAAATCTTAAACGACACGTTAATGAGCGCAATTGGACGGAACTGTCTAATGTTGTCGACCCCTTGGACCTTCGGAATGAGCGTTAAAACTCCAAAATTAAGACACGCTATATCTACCGTCCCTCGCATGAACCCATTGCAGATCTCAAAAATTGGGCCTATAAGAAGAGGCCAGAAGCGTTTAAACAAAGCAACCGGCCACCCACTCGGGCCCGGTGTTTTGTCCACTTTCATACCCATCAGCGCGGCATCAATTTCTTCGGGGAGGAACGCGAGCCCCAGCTCGTTGTTCTCACACTCCAAAACCCGTTGAGAGACATCCCACACATCCTTGGCAAGTCAATCGATGACCACCTGCCTAAAACAGCGTCACGAGTGCGGGTGCGGCACGTAAAACACACAGAGAGAAAGTTCCAGTATGCTCTCTCCCTCTTTCTCTTCTCTCTCAAATGAAAGAGAAAGATATAGCAGATTCATGTAGGAGTATTGAGCAATGATATATCTAGGGGAACCGGATGGTCGTCGTGTCGTCTGGAAGATCATATGTCGTGCAGAACGAGATCACACATGACAAAGCACCACCCCCAACCGAAGCCTCTCACTACTAGGAAAAAACCTAGCAGTAGCGCTGGTTTTTGGCCTAGTAGTAGTGCGGGGGACCACGCTACTGCTACGACGCTACAACTAAAGGTTAGCAGTAGCGTTGGTGTACCCACGTTACTGCTATAACTACTTAGTAGTAGCGCTTCTTACAGAAAGCGCTACTGGTAATTACTAGTAGTGCACCTCTCTGCCCGCGCTACTACTATTATTCTGTATTCCATTTCTTTTTATTTTATGTCGTATTCATACATAATTATATAAGTTTTCATACAGTAGCAATTTAGAGATTGTTTTTACATCATAATGAGTCTTGGTGAAAGAACCGTGAATTAGTTTCAAGTGGATGGATTCTAAGTGAAAAAGTCATGGATTATCGATAATCCATGACTTGATCACTTAGGATCCATCCACTTGAAACTATAATCCATGACTTGGTCACTTAGGATCCATCCACTTGAAACTAATCCACAGTTGTTTCACCCAATGATATAATAACTCATCATCATCATCATCATATCATTAACAACTTATCATCATAATACATCATTGTCATATAACGACTCCTCATGATCATCATTTTCGTCCATTAGACATCATATAACAACTTGGTGACTAGTCATAATCACAACTCGTCCTCCTCCTCATCATCAACTCTAACACATTGTAGCACATAAAAACACATTGTACGTAGGACCTACTCCTCTCTCATAGGACCTACTACCCCCTCTAAGGTAAAATGGCATAAAACAAGATAGGCCCTGACTCTACATTATGGAGAATGGAGACTATCTTGTCTCCAATTCTTGCGCTTCGCACAATGTTGGTTCCAAGTAGCTCCCTGCGATTGTCCATAAATTTTTTCCATGCTTTAATTGTCATGTCTTCATCGGTTTTAGAAATCCGGTATGAACAATAGTTAGGATGACCTGGTCGTAAGCTAATAACATCAGAGCAATCTTCCGAAAACATCATATGAGGCACATAATCCTCCGGAATTTCCTGTTGAAAAACATAGTAGTTTAGCTTTAGAAGAATTTATGCAAAAGATGCACGGCTGTCGTAATAGTAAAAAATCTTATCATGCCATCTCCATAGATGTTTCTGTAGTTCAACACGTGCACTAGTGGCACATATTGACCATAATGTGAATGAGTTTGATAATTGATATTGTAGTTCTCAACATCAATAATAAATGAGATAAGATGATCTTTCTCCTAATAAGTTAATTTTGCGCCATCGGTGTAGTAGGTTCTGTCTACCACCTTCTGTACATTTTTTTAAGAATGAAAATAAGCTATCAATGGAAATAAGCTGTCAACTATTTTGAAATAACAATATGAATTACTTAATAAATACGTTTGAGAAACTCACATAGCGGTAGAATTGGAAGCGTATAAACAAGGACCCAAATGTCCATATTCTCTTCGTCGTTGTCAGATCACCAAGATCCAATGTGACAAGTGTTGGGATATAACTATTGGGTATGACCTGCCCAGGAGGAGCCGGGTCATACCATTGGCGACTCAAGGATGAAGATGGAGGGTTATGAAGCAAGCCTATTGAAGGCCCAAGACCTAGAGGTGACTTGGGGCCCAAGAGGATAAATCGCCATACGTGTAGCATGTATTGTAAGGCAAGCTAAGTTAGTCACCGAGCCGGGCACGTTGTGTAGCCGACCAGAATTCTGTAAGCCGTCGGGCATCAACCTGTGTATATAAAAAGGTGACCCGGCGGCGAGTTAAGGGGAGAAGAAACAACAAGTCGAGAACTAGGCCAAGCGTATTCGCTCCCTGGTAATCGAAGCCCAAGTAATACAACCTAAAGCAGGAGTAGGCTTTTACCTTGTTGAGAGGGGCCGAACTTGGTTAAACTCTCTATGTCCTTTGTCCCATTTAACCCCTTCAAGCTAACCTAATTGCGATGGCTCCACATCTAAGTCCTTTTACTAGGGCATCTGCCGTGTTAAGTCCACAACAGTTGGCGCCCACCATGGGGCCAGCGCATGGTGGTTTCGAGTTCTTGAAGGACAACTTCACAGGGATCAAGGGATACGTTGTGGGCCGGATGACTAAGAGTCGTCGCGGCAAGCTCTACATCGACAACGCGGGCTGGGGCCCCGAGGCCGGCTCAATCGAGTACGGGTACCGGGTCCCCTTTGGCGGAATTCATGTCTTCATCAGCAAGATCGGTGAGTCAGAAGCTGAGCTGGACACTGATACGTCTCCGTTGTATCTATAATTTTTGATTGTTCCATGCCAATATTCTGCAACTTTCATATACTTTTGGCAACTTTTTATACTATTTTTGGGACTAACATATTGATCCAGTGCCCAGTGCCAGTTCCTGTCTGTTGCATGTTTTATGTTTCGCAGAAAACCAATATCAAACGGAATCCAAAAGGGATAAAACAGGACGGAGAATTATTTTGGAATGTTTGGGATTTTCCGGAGAAAGAATCAACGCGAAATGGTGTCCGAGGTGGCCACGAGATAGGGGGCGCATCCCAGGGAGGCAGGCGCGCCCTGGCCTCTTGTGGGCCACCCGTAAGGCAGTTGATGCCCTTCTTTTGCTGCAAGAAAGCAGATTTTATGAGAAAAATCTGGGCGAAAGATTCACCCCAATCGGAGTTACGGATCTCCGGATATTTAAGAAACGGTGAAGGGGTAGAATCACAGAACGCAGAAACAGAGAGATAGATCCAATCTCGGAGGGGCTCTCGCCCCTCCCACGCCATGGGAGCCAAGGACCAGAGGGGAAACCCTTCTCCCATCTAGGGAGGAGGTTAAGGAAGAAGAAGAAGAAGAAGAAGGGGGCCTCTCTCCCCCTTGCTTCCAGTGGCGCCGGAGCGCTGCCGGGGACCATCATCATCACCGCGATCTTCACCAACACCTCCACCATCTTCACCAACATCTCCATCACCTTCCCCCATCTATATCCAGCGGTCCACTCTCCCGCATTCCGTTGTACCCTCTACTTGAATATGGTGCTTTATGCTTCATATTATTTTCCAATGATGTGTTGCCATCCTATGATGTCTGAGTAGATTTCCGTTGTCCTATCGGTGATTGATGAATTGTTATGATTGGTTTGAGTTGCATATTTTATTATTGGTGCTGTCCTATGGTGCCCTCCGTGTCGCGCAAGCGTGAGGGATTCCCGCTGTAGGGTGTTGCAATGCGTTCATGATTCACTTATAGTGGGTTGCGTGAGTGACTGAAACACAAAACCGAGTAAGTAGATTGTTGCGTATGGGATCAAGGGGACTTGATACTTTAATGCTATGGTTGGGTTTTACCTTAATGAATCTTTAGTAGTTGCGGATGCTTGCTAGAGTTCCAATCATAAGTGCATGTGATCCAAGAAGAGAAAGTATGTTAGCTTATGCCTCTCCCTCAAATAGAACTGCAATAGTGATTACCGGTCTAGTAACATAGTCAGGTGCCTAGGGACAATTCCACAACTCCTACCACCACTTTTCCACACTCGCTATTTTACTTTATTGCTTCTTCATCTAAACAGCCCCTAATTTTTATTTACGTGTTCTTTATTATCTTGCAAACCTATCCTATCACACCCACAAAGTACTTCTAGTTTCATACTTGTTCTAGGTAAAGCGAACGTCAAGCGTGCGTAGAGTTGTATCGGTGATCGATAGAACTTGAGGGAATATTTATTCTACCTTTAGCTCCTCGTTGGGTTCAACACTCTTACTTATCGAAAACTGTTGCGATCCCCTACACTTGTGGGTTATCAAGACCTTTTTCTGGCGCCGTTGCCGGGGAGTCATAGTGTGGGGTGAATATTCTTGTGTGTACTTGTTTGCTTTATCACCAAGTAATTTTTATTTGCTGTTCTAAGTTGTTCTTTATCTTTAGTTATGGATATGGAACACAAAATACCAAAAAAATTAGATGTACTTGCTACTCATGTAGATGGGGTAACTCCTAAAACCCCCGACTCTCATTATGTGAGAGATATTATGTACTACTTTGATAATCCTGAGAAAACCCCATTCAACTTTATGATGGGAGACACGTTGGATCAACGTGAATACTTTAGGGATTATCGCTCGACACAAAAAGGGAAACTATTATGTGATCAATTTATTATGTTGCGTTGGTATGCGTGGAATCTATGCTTGAGATATGATATTACTTGTTGCTCTAGGATGGAGGCTCCACGCCTTCCCTTTTCATGCAAATTTAATGATAATGAAACCTTAGCTTCTTGTGCTAA
Organism: Triticum aestivum; assembly: GCF_018294505.1. Lineage (NCBI taxonomy): Eukaryota > Viridiplantae > Streptophyta > Magnoliopsida > Poales > Poaceae > Triticum > Triticum aestivum. Next base: position 515,094,686 of record NC_057795.1, read on the forward strand.
TGGTATATATGATTACTATGATGTGGAACAAATAGAAGAATTTGTTGCTTTTAAGGCTGCTTATGAAATTGAAGCTTTGTTTGAAAAGTATGAAGCTTTTGATGATGATGGTTATATGCCTGGAAATCTTGCTATATTTAGATATTGTTATGAAAATTATGAATACAATTACTATATTAATGCTTTTATGAAGAAAGTCTCCGCTGTCCAAGAAGAGACTAATATTTTGCAAGAAGCTACGGATGAAGAAATTGATGAAACTGTGAGCTCATTGGATGAAAAAGATGATGAGGAGAGCGAAGAACAAAAGGAGGAAGAGTGGATTAGCTACCCGTGCTCACCTTCTAATGAGAGTAACTCTTCAACTCATACATTGTTTAATTCTCCTTCGTGCTTACCGAAGGATGATTGCTATGATGATTGCTATGATCCCTTGATTTTTTTTTTGAAATATCCCTTTTTGATGATACTTGCTATGCTTGTGGCCAAGATGCCAATATGAATTTTGCTTATGGAGATGAACTTGCTATAGTTCCTTATGTTAAACATGAAATTGTTGCTATTGCACCCACTCATGATAATCCTATTATCTTTTTGAATTCTCCCTACTACACTATATCGGAGAAGTTTGTGCTTATTAAGGATTATATTGATGGGTTGTCTTTTACCATTGCACATGATGATTTTGATAGATGTAATATGCATGTGCTTGCTGCTCCCACTTGCAATTACTATGAGATAGGAGCTATATCTCCACCTCTCTATGTTTCCAATACGATAAAATTGCAAGAAACTGTTTATACTATGCATTGGCCTTTACTATGTGTGCATGAATTGTTCTTTTATGACATGCCGATGCATAGAAAGAGAGTTAGACTTCGTTGTTGCATGATATATGTTACTTTGTGCTCACTACTAAATTACAAATCATTGTTAATTAAAATTGGCTCTGATATACCTTGGGATCCGCGTGGATTCATTACTTGAGCACTAAATGCCTAGCTTAATGGCTTTAAAGAAAGCGCTGCCAGGGAGACAACCCGGAAGTTTTAGAGAGTCATTTATTTCTGTTGAGTGCTTTCATATAGTTTAAAAACAAAAAAATAAAGAGGGGAACCTAAAAACTTTTCAAAAAGGAAAGTGAAAGTAAGAAAGACAAGCATTGTTGAAGTGGGAGCTAGCCTTGAACTTTGTTCATGCTCACGGAAACTTTGTGAGTCTTGATTACAGAAACTTTTCAACAAAAATAATTACCCCCTTGTATAATTCCATTGTATTATAAAAATAATGTGCCAAGGTATGCCTTTAGGATGTTTACAATGCTTGTTGGTTTGTACGGTGCAGGACAGAAACTTTGGCTGTAGTGCGCTATTTTACATTTTTAACTGGAACTTCAAATGGTTCTGATTACTTTTGCACTGTATTGCTGTATAACTTGTTTATCTTTCTTAATTTTGGTAGAATTTGTGGGGTACCAGAAGTATGGTGAACATTCTGATTGCTACGGACTGTTCTGTTTTTGACAGATTCTATTTTTGATGCATAGTTTGCTTGTTTTGATGAATCTATCAATTTATATTAGTGGATTAAGCCAGGGAAAAGTTATATTACAGTAGACACAATGCGAAAATAAAATATGAATTGGTTTGCTACAGTACTTAGAGTGATGATTTGCTTTATTATACTAACAGATCTTACCGAGTTTTCTGTTGAAGTTTTGTGTCGATGAAGTGTCTAAGCGAGGAGGTCTCGATATGAGGAAAAGGAAGAGAGGCAAGAGCTCAAGCTTGGGGATGCCCAAGGCACCCCAAGTAAATATTCAAGGAGACTCAAGCGTCTAAGCTTGGGGATGCCCCGGAAAGCATCCCCTCTTTCTTCAACAAGTATCGGTATGTTTTCGTATTCACTTCGTTCGTGCGATATGTGCTAGTCTTGGAGCGTCTTTTGCATTTAGTTTTCATTTTTCTTTTTTTTTGCACCATGCTGGTATGAGATAGTCCTTGGTTTATTTATAGAATTCTCATTGCACTTCACTTAAATCTTTTGAGTATGGCTTTATAGAATGCTTCATATGCTTCACTTATATCATTTGAAGTTTGGATTGCCTGTTTCTCTTCACATAGAAAACCGCCATTTGTAGAATGCTCTTTTGCTTCACTTATATTCGTTAGAGCGTGGGCATATATTTTGTAGAAAGAATTAAACTCTCTTGCTTCACTTATGTCTATTTAGAGAGATGACATGAATTGGTCATTCACATGGTTAGTCATAAAATCCTACATAAAACTTGTAGATCGCTGAATATGATATGTTTGATTCCTTGCAATAGTTTTGCGATATAAAGATGGTGATATTAGAGTCATGCTAGTGGGTGGTTGTGGATTGTAGAGACACTTGTGTTGAGGTTTGCAAGTCCCGTAGCATGCACGTATGGTAACCGTTGCGTGACAAATTTGAAGCATGGGGTGTTTCTTTGATTGTCTTCCTTATGAGTGGCAGTCGGGGACGAGCGATGGTCTTTTCCTACCATTCTATCCCCCTAGGGGCATGCATAGTAGTACTTTGCTTCGATGGCTAATAAACTTTTGCAATAAGTATATGAGTTCTTTATGACTAATGTGAGTCCATGGATTATACGCACTTTTACCTTTCCATCATTGCTAGCCTCTTCGGTACCGTGCATTGCCCTTTCTCACCTCGAGAGTTGGTGCAAACTTCGCCGGTGCATCCAAACCCCATGATATGATACGCTCTATCACACAGAAGCCTCATTATATCTTCCTCAAAACAGCCACCATACCTACCTATCATGGCATTTTCATAGTCATTCCGAGATATATTGCCATGCAACTTCCATCATCATCATATACATGACTTGAGCATTCATTGTCATATTGCTTTGCATGATCGTAAGATAGCTAGCATGATGTTTTCATGGCTTGTCTGTTTCTTGATGTCATTGCTATGCTAGATCATTGCACATCCCGGTACACCGCCGGAAGCATTCATATAGAGTCATATCTTTGTTCTAGTATCGAGTTGTATTATCGAGTTGTAAGTAAATAAAAGTGTGATGATCATCATTATAGAGCATTGCCCCATAAAAAAAGAAAAAGAAAAAAAGAAAAAAAGGAAAGGCCAAAGAAGCCTAAATAAAAAAGGGGGGCCAAAGAAGCCCACCGAAAGAAAGAAAAAGGAAAAGAAAAAAAAGAAAAAAAGGAAAAGAAAAAAAAGAAAAAAAAGGAAAAGAAAAGGGGCAATGTTACTATCCTTTTTCCACACTTGTGCTTCAAAGTAGCACCATGTTCTTCATATAGATTGTCTCCTATGTTGTCACTTTCATATACTAGTGGGAATTTTCATTATAGAACTTGGCTTGTATATTCCAACGATGGGCTTCCTCAAATGCCCTAGGTCTTCATGAGCAAGCAAGTTGGATGCACACCCACTTAGTTTTCAGTTTGAGCTTTCATACACTTATAGCTCTTAGTGCATCCGTTGCATGGCAATCCCTACTCCTCGCATTGACATCAATTGATGGACATCTCCATAGCCCGTTGATTAGCCGCGTCGATGTGAGACTTTCTCCTTTTTTGTCTTCTCCACATAACCTCCATCATTATATTCTATTCCACCTATAGTGCTATATCCATGGCTTGCGCTCATGTATTGCGTGAGGGTTGAAAAAGCTGAAGCGCGTTAAAAAGTATGAACCAATTGCTCGGCTCGTCATCGGGGTTGTGCATGATGGGAGCATTTTGTGTGATGAAAATGAAGCATGGCCAAACTGTATGATTTTGTAGGGATAAGCTTGCTTTGGCCTTGTTGTTTTGAAAAGACATGATTGCTTTATTGGTACGCTCGACGTATTATCGTTTTTTATGTCAAATGATAGACTATTGCTTTGAATCACTCGTGTCTTAATATTCATGCCATGATTAGACATATGATCAAGATTATGCTAGACAGCATTCCACATCAAAAATTATCTTTTTTATCATTTACCTACTCGAGGACGAGTAAGAATTAAGCTTGGGGATGCTGATACGTCTCCATCGTATCTATAATTTTTGATTGTTCCATGCCAATATTCTTCAACTTTCATATACTTTTGGCAACTTTTTATACTATTTTTGGGACTAACATATTGATCGAACTGGCCAGTGCCAGTTCCTGTCTGTTGCATGTTTTATGTTTCGCAGAAAACCAATATCAAACGGAATCCAAACGGGATAAAAATGGATGAAGAATTATTTTGGAATATTTGGGATTTTCCGGAGGAAGAATAAACACAAAACAGTGTCCGAGGTGGCCACGAGATAGGGGGGCTGTAACGCCCCGGATCCGATGCGCCAGGTGTCTGCCAGTTATTCGCCGTCGTTGCCATGTCATTTGCTCGCGTGTTGCATTTTATCATGTCATCATATGTATTTCATTTAGCATACGTGTTCGTTTCATGCATCCGAGCATTTTCCCCATTGTCCGTTTTGCAATCCGGCACTCCTATGTCCTCCGGCGTTCTCCTTCTGCCTCTCTTCGTGTGCGGGTATTAAACTTTCTTAGAATGGACCGAGTCTTACCAAGCGGCCTTGGTATAGCACCGGTAGACCGCCTGTCAAGTTTCGTGCCATTTGGAGGTCGTTTGATACCCCAACGGTTAACCGCGTAGCCCGAAACCCCCCTTTCTCTTTGCAGCCCAACACCCTTCCAAACTGGCCCAAAACCCATCCAACTCACCTCCATGCTCTCGGTCGTTCGATCACGATCATGTGGGCGAAAACCGCTCCTCATTTGGACTCTCCTAGCTCCCTCTACCTATAAATTAGTCCCCTCCCCCGATTTCACGGTCTAATCCCCCCGAAACCCTAACCCCGCTCCTCTCGCGCGCCGGACGCGTCCGTCCGGCGCCGGACATGTCCGCTCCACCGCCCCCGTCCAACCCTGTCCCGCCATGTGTCGCCTCGCGCCCTACGCCGCCCGTCTCCCTCCGGCTCGCCCGCCGCCCTTCTCCGCCTCGCCATCGTCTCCGGCCACCGCAGCTCGCCGGAGGAGCTCCGCGCCGCGCCTCCCCGTGTCCCGTGCCTTCCCCGCCGGCCGCCACCTCGCCGGAGGTCGCTGCCGTCGCCGGAGTTCGTTCTCTGGCCGGATCCTCCAGATCTGGACCAGATCCACCAAGCCCCCAATCCAAACGCCCCGTCCCGGATCGCGTCGTCCAGTTTTTCCCGTGAGGTTATTTTTGACCAAGTCCCCGAAGTTGTTGCATAATCATGATATGTTCATCGCGTCGTATCTCTGCATCCGTAGCTCCGTTTTGTGCGTTTAATATGTCAAATTGTTCGTCTCAACGAGTACATCATTTCATTCCATTGCATCATTTTCATTTGAGCTCATCTTGATGCCTGAATCTTTGTTGCAAGAGTGCTTCATGATGTTGTCTGCTGTCTGTTAATAGAACGAGCTCTTTTGTCATTTTTGCCACGTTTGATGTGTGCATCCTATGAGGTTGATGTCTACATGTGTTTTGAACTATGCCATGTCTTATTTACAGAGGTGCTTACCATGTATTTTTGTGATCAATGTGGTGACTAGCACAAGCATGCAAACTAGGCTTCGTAATGTTGTTGTTTTAGTCCCTGTTCTGCTGTTATTTTGATGCCATGTAAACTTGATTCTACAGAGAGATCCATGCATATTTTGAGATACTTCAGTAAGGGTGTTTTGAACATATGGTTATTTTCTATCCATTCATGCCCCTGGTTGAAATTATGGGGTAGCCTAGCATGTCATTTTCGTACTCTACTTTTGCTTCAAAATGTTTCCTGGCAGATTGTTTACATGTTATTCAATATTGCCAAGGTTGTTGTAGTTGATCCTTGCATGCTATGAACTTGTTCTTGGCTTGGTTTGTTTCATAAACATATCTTCTTGATGATGCTATGCTTATCTTGTCATGCAATGACTTGTGGTGAGTGAATTGAGCTTGTTAAGTAGTGTACTTGCTGTTGCTGTTTTGCTAGGCTGAATCTGTTATTTGGTGATGCCATGTAAACCTACTGCTACAAATCATTCTATACATAATGTGGAGATGTTCACTAAATATGTTTTGTTCTACATGTCATTCTCTATCCATCCATGCCCCTGGTTGCATTTATAGCTTGCTGTATCTTGTTCATATCTTGCTCCAAAGTTGCTTGATAATGTTGCTGTCAGCCTGTTAGCATTAAGTTCAGTTGTTTCCATGATTGTTGCTAGTGATCCATGCACCCTATGAACTTGCTATTGCCATGCTTAGCTTCACAAACATGTATTCTTACTGTTGGGTGCCTTGTCATGCCATGTATTGCTCTGTAGTGAGTGGTACAAGCTCATCTACATGCCTTCATAATTTTGTTCCTGCCATGTTTGAATCTGTAATATAACTTGCTATGTTTACATGGGTGCCATCATATCTTCTGATCCTTTTTGGCTCATGGTCAGTAAGGGACTTTTGATCTATGCAATTAGTATATTCATGCCATGCCTTTGTTTGCCATGATAAGTTCCTGTAACATGTTGTTTGATAGCTCTAAACATTGCAACCTGATGTTATTTTCTGCAAAGTGTGAACTATTATTATTTGCAATCTTGCCATGTGTGTTTGAGCATGTTCTAGTGATTTATGGAGATAGCTCAGTGTTCATGTTTTGTTAAGCTCTACCTGTACATCATGCCCATGACTTTTGTTTTTCTTGTTGAGGTGTTGTAGCATGTTGTTTTGATGCTTGCAAGATGCCTAGTTGCTATTTTGGACAGCTTGTCCTTTAAACTTGTATAGAGTGCATGTGTTGAACCGTTGCTCCGTTTTGAGTGTGCTCTATGTGAAACTTGCTTAGAATTGCATGTAGTTTCATATTATCATGTTGCATCCTTGTTTTGAGGTGTTTGCTTGATGTTTGGGTTCATTTTGCATCAATGCCATGTTGATCTTGTTTTGCTCATATCTTCTAGGCCGTAGCTCCGAACTAAATAAACTTTATATGTAACTTGACTAGAATCTCGTGTAGATCATCTTTGTGTATCTTAACTTGCTGTTTAACAACTTGAACATAAGGTCTATTCAGATCTGGACCAACTTCGAAATTTGCATATGAGGACTTACCGGAATTGTTATATGTTGTTCCCGGCCTCATTTAAACTTGCCTTGTTGTGTTGTTCTTGTTTGCATCATCTCTTGCCATGAGTAGCTTCATGTAGTCTTGTCATGCATCATGCTTGTTGGTGCATCATGCCTTGTTCATGTGTGGTGTGTTTACCGTGTTGTGTGCTTCTTCTCGATAGTTCCTGTTTCGTTGCGATCGTGAGGATTCGTTCGTCTACGCTTGGTTTGTCTTCGTGGCTTCATCTTCTTCATGGACTCGTTCTTCTTCCTAGCGGGATTTCAGGCAAGATGACCGCTACCCTGGATCTCACTACTATCATTGCTATGCTAGTTGTTTCATTCTATCGCTATGCTGCGCTACCTATCACCTGTTCTTCAAGCCTCCCCAAATTGCCATGAACCTCTAACCTTTGTCACCCTTCCTAGCAAACCGTTGCTTGGCTATGTTACCGCTTTGCTCAGCCCCTCTTATAGCGTTGTTAGTTGCAGGTGAAGTTGAAGATTGCTCCATGGTGGACAGGTTTATGTTGGGATATCACAATATCTCTTATATTATTAATGCATCTATATACTTGGTAAAGGGTGGAAGACACGGCCTTATGCCTGGTGTTTTGTTCCACTCTTGCTGCCCTAGTTTCCGTCATACCGGTGTCATGTTCCCGGATTTTGCGTTCCTTACGCGGTTGGGTGATTTATGGGACCCCCTTGACAGTTCGCTTTGAATAAAACTCCTCAAGCAAGGCCCAACTTGGTTTTACCATTTGCCTCACCACCACCTATACCTTTCACTTGGGTCGGCCAACCCGAGGGTCATCTTTAGTTTAGCCCCCCCCCCCCCGGCCAGTGCTTGTCTAAGTGTTGGTCCGAACCGGGCAGACTGCGGGGCCACCTCGGGGCAACTCAAGGGTTGGTTTTACTCGTAGGCTGACCTATCCGGTGTTGCCCTGAGAACGAGATATGTGCAGCTCCTATCGGGATTGTCACCGCATCGGGCGGCTTTGCTGGTCTTGTTTTACCATTGTCGAAATGTCTTGTAAACCGGGATTTCGAGTCTGATCGGGTCTTCCTTGGAGAAGGTATATCCTTCATTGATCGCGAGAGCTTATCATGGGCTAAGTTGGGACACCCCTGCAGGGTATAATCTTTCGAAAGCCGTGCCTGCGGTTATAGGCAGATGGGAATTTGTTAATGTCCGGTTGTAGATAACTTGACACCTGATCCGAACTAAAATGCATCAACCGTGTGTGTAGCCGTGATGGTCTCTTTTCGGCGGAGTCCAGGAAGTGAACACAGTTTCTGGGTTATGTTTGACGTAAGTAGGAGTTCAGGATCACTTCTTGATCATTGCTTGTTGATGACCGTTCCTTTGCTTCTCTTCTCGCTCTTATTTGCGTATGTTAGCCACCATATATGCTTAGTCACTGCTGCAACCTCACCACTTCACCCCTTCCTTTCCCTTTAAGCTTTGCTAGTCTTGATACCCATGGTAATGGGATTGCTGAGTCCTCGTGGCTCACAGATTACTACAACAATAGTTGCAGGTACAGGTTATGCGATGATCATGACGCGAGAGTGATGCTTGCTTGCGTTGAGTTCTTCTTCTGCTTCTTCGATCAGGGGATAGGTTCCAGGTCGGCAGCCTGGGTTAGCAGGGTGGATGTCGTTTGAGTTTCTATTTGTGTTTCATCCGTAGTCGGATGATGCTCTTATGTATTGTGATGATGTATTCGTGTGGCATTGTATGCCTTATGTATGTATCCCCATCTATTATGTAATGTTGATGTAATGATATCCACCTTGTAAAAGCGTTTCAATATGCGGGTCTATCCTTGGTGGGACCTTCGAGTTCCTTTTGGATAGGGTCGCATATTGGGCGTGACAAGTTGGTATCAGAGCCTCGACCGACCCTAGGATCCCCCTTGATTGATCGTGTAGTCTGGCCGTTGTTGAGTTTAGAAGAAAACTGTTTTCGGAGTCTAGTTATATCGGAGAGTAGGAATTCTTTTTACTCCTCATCCCCTTCGTCGCGCTGGTAAGGAATCTTGACGTAGGTGTTTTGAATTACTTCTCTTCCCTTTCAAACTTTCTTTAGGATCACACAGTTGGTTTTTCAGTAGTTGTTCCTCAGCTCTTTTTATCCGGTGCATTTGTCGTCAAGTCGACTCGAGCCTCTTCATCTTTGAGTTCAATCCTCAGTTGTTTTTTTCCCACCCGCCCTCCCTTCTTCTTCTCGGAACCGGAGTCCGTAATCGAGTATCCTTCCTACTCGTGTGAAGTCTTTGCTTTCTCTCCTCAATGATTTCAATCGGTGTTTTCTCTTCAAGATATTCGTCGTTTCCCCTTCCAAGTTGATTTTGCTTTCCCGCCCTCCCACCCTTTTCTTCCCGGAGTCTGACTCTCTCTCGACCATCTATTTCATTCGTGTGGATCCTCTTCAGTCTTCCCTCAATTATTTCAACCGATGAATTCTCGTCTCGGTCGTCATTCTTCATCTCTTTTTCTTTCCGGTGGATTCAATTCAAGTATTCGGTGTTGATCATATTCTTTTCCTTGGCTCAAGTGTTTTTCCTTGCTCGTTCGTCTCTCGCCAGTTTATCCTTCCGGAGTGCTCAAGACATCTCAGCAGATTCGTCTGTGTGTCAATTAATTTGAGGTGGTCACCTCATTCAAATATTTCAATTGTTCCGGTGCATCATCTATCTATTCAACATCACTTTCCAACAGTGTTTTCTTTTAGTGGGCCCTAACCCACAGGTCTTTTCCCAGGATCTTACCTGACTCTTCTAATTCTCCCGGAGTTATTCTCAAATTTTTTCGGAGTCTGACGTAAGAATGAATTTCATCAGTCAGATGCCTTTCCAAGATCGATTTCAAATCATTTTCATTGTTGGCTCAACCTCTTCGCTTTTCATTCTCCCGGAGTATCTCAGTAATTTTGGTGGTGTTTCTCGTCGTCATTTGAAGAACGAAGAAGAGTTTTCCCTCTAAATCTTGTCCGTCCTCTCAAAGTTTCGAGGTTCCAGCTTCATGTTATCCTCGTGAATTACCCCGCTTGTCAGAAGTTCTTTTCATCCATCCGGAGTATGCCAGAAGTTGTTTTCCCGTTTATTTTCACCGGAGGCCATCATTCCAGAAGAATTCTTCGCCCTCATCGTTCCAGTCATCGTTCTCCAATTATCCCGGTGCTTCGTTCAAGTGTTCTTTAATCAGCTCATTATCTCTTCATTCTGTTGCATCTAAATCCCCTCGAGCATATTGGTTCTTCTAATTCTTCCCGGTGATTATTTCTCTTTCATCAGTCATTTTTTCTAATTCTTACGGTGGTTCGTTCAAGATTCTTTTCCTTGTTTATCATTCAATCAATTCGTTCTTTTCAATCCTATCGGTGGTTCATGAAGACCTTCTGAAGTTTGCGACATGTCACTTCTCAATCCTTTTTCAAGAAGAATAAGTAGTATGCAAAATCCATTGTTTGTCATCAACTAAATTTGATGAAGGATAAGCATACAATAAATCTTATTATTATTTCATCCAAGTGAGTAATCCCTTTCTTTGGAGTTTGTTCATGATGAATAAATTCTAGTTCCAAGTGTTTTCATCTTTTCTTTTCCCAGAGTTCGAATTTCCTCGGCCATCTCGTTGGAACCTCCATCTAAATCATCGGAAGGCTCATCTTATTCTTTCATCCTTCATTCTATCTCATCATCCTTCTTGTTACCGGAGTTCTTCATGGTGGTCCTTCATGATTTAATCTGTTCTTCAAGAGTTCATCAAGATTTTGTTGGAGGAGTTCAAGTATCTTTTCTTCTCGTGTCTCGAAGTGCAAGTAATTCTTCATTTTCTTTTGAAGTGGAGTTTTGCATTTCTTCATTCTTCTCAGCTATCCAATCATTTCCGTTTGTGGCCGGTTATCACCTCATGATCTTGAGATGTTACCTATAAGACCACAACAAGCTTATTCTTTTCGTTGTTGATTTTCTCAACAACTCTGTTAAACCCTTCCTTCTAAATTATTTTGATTCCATTCTTCAATTCTTCCGGAGGCTTTGCGTTGTTCATCTCGTCAAGTATCATTCCATCCTCTCTAGTTCATATTCTAGTATTTCCTTGGTTTAGCCGGAGTGTTGCCTAAATCCTTTCAGTCTTATTCGTTTCTTATCTCGTGCTAACCGGAGTGGTTTCATAGTCTATCTGATTCCGTGAGCTTTCGATTCTCGTCATTCTCGTCGTTCCTCTCTTCTTCTCGAGTGCTCTCGATTCTTCGCTTCTTCTCTTGAGCTCTTGTTTCACCTCATCCATTTTCCCTTCCGTCTTGGTCCTAAGATCTCGGGACGAGATCTCTTGTTAGTGGAGGAGTGTTGTAACACCCCGGATCCGATGCGCCAGGTGTCTGCCAGTTATTCGCCGTCGTTGCCATGTCATTTGCTTGCGTGTTGCATTTTATCATGTCATCATGTGCATTTCATTTAGCATACGTGTTCGTCTCATGCATCCGAGCATTTTCCCCATTGTCTGTTTTGCAATCCGGCACTCCTATGTCCTCCGGCATTCTCCTTCTGCCTCTCTTCGTGTGTGGGTATTAAACTTTCTCGGGATGGACCGAGTCTTGCCAAGCGGCCTTGGTATAGCACCGGTAGACCGCCTGTCAAGTTTCGTGCCATTTGGAGGTCATTTGATACCCCAACGGTTAACCGCGTAGCCCGAAACCCCCCTTTCTCTTTGCAGCCCAACACCCTTCCAAACTGGCCCAAAACCCATCCAACTCACCTCCATGCTCTCGGTCGTTCGATCACGATCGTGTGGGCGAAAACCGCTCCTCATTTGGACTCTCCTAGCTCCCTCTACCTATAAATTAGTCCCCTTCCCCGATTTCGCGGTCTAATCCCCCCGAAACCCTAGCCCCGCTCCTCTCGCGCGCCGGACGCGTCCGTCCGGTGCCGGACATGTCCGCTCCGCCGCCCCCGTCCAACCCTGTCCCGCCATGTGTCGCCTCGCGCCGCCGCAGCCCGCCGGGACCCGACCGCAGCCCGCCCGGGCCCGATCTGGGCGCCCGAGGCCCGCCGCCTCCCGCCGCCCGCCGGACCTCGCGCCCTACGCCGCCCGTCTCCCTCCGGCTCGCCCGCCGCCCTTCTCCGCCTCGCCATCGTCTCCGGCCGCCGCAGCTCGCTGGAGGAGCTCCGCGCCGCGCCTCCCCGTGTCCCGTGCCTTCCCCGCCGGCCGCCACCTCGCCGGAGGTCGCTGCCGTTGCCGGAGTTCGTTCTCCGGCCGGATCCTCCAGATCTGGACCAGATCCACCAAGCCCCCAATCCAAACGCCCCGTCCCAGATCGCGTCATCCAGTTTTTCCCGTGAGGTTATTTTTGACCAAGTCCCCAAAGTTTTTGCATAATCATGACATGTTCATCACGTCGTATCTCTGCATCGGTAGCTCCGTTTTGTGCGTTTAATATGTCAAATTGGTCGTCTCAACGAGTACATCATCTCATTCCATTGCATTATTTTCATTTGAGCTCATCTTGATGCATGAATCTTCGTTTCAAGAGTGCTTCATGATGTTGTCTGCTGTCTGTTAACAGAACAAGCTCTTTTGTCATTTTTGCCACGTTTGATGTGTGCATCCTATGAGGTTGATGTCTACATGTGTTTTGAACTATGCCATGTCTTATTTATAGATGTGCTTACCATATATTTTTGTGATCAATGTGGTGACTAGCACAAGCATGCAAACTAGGCTTCGTAATGTTGTTGTTTTAGTCCATGTTCTGCTGTTATTTTGATGCCATGTAAACTTGATGCTACAGAGAGATCCATGCATATTTTGAGATACTTCAGTAAGGTGTTTTGAACATATGGTTATTGTATATCCATTCATGCCCCTGGTTGAAATTATGGAGTAGTCTAGCATGTCATTTTCGTGCACTACTTTTGCTTCAAAATGTTTCCTGGCAGATTGTTTACATGTTATTCAATATTGCCAAGGTTGTTGTAGTTGATCCTTGCATGCTATGAACTTGTTCTTGGCTTAGTTTGTTCCATAAACATGTCTTCTTGATGATGCTATGATTATATTGTCATGCAATGACTTGTGGTGAGTGAATCGAGCTTGTTAAGTAGTGTACTTGCTGTTGCTGTTTTGCTAGGCTGAATCTGTTATTTGGTGATGCCATGTAAACCTGCTGCTACAAATCATTCTATGCATAATCTGGAGACGTTCACTAAATATGTTTTGTTCTACATGTCATGCTCTATTCATCCATGCCCCTGGTTGCATTTATAGCTTGTTTTAGCTTGTTCATATCTTGCTCCAAAGTTGCTTGATAATGTTGCTGTCAGCCTGTTAACATTAAGTTCAGTTGTTTCCATGATTGTTGCTAGTGATCCATGCATCCTATGAACTTGCTATTGCCATGCTTAGCTTCACAAACATGTCTTCTTATTGTTGGGTGCCTTGCCATGCCATGTATTGCTTTGTAGTGAGTGGTACAAGCTCATCTACATGCCTTCATAATTCTGTTCCTGCCATGTTTGAATCTGTGATATAACTTGACATGTTTACATGGGTGCCATCATATCTTCTGATCCTTTTTGGCTCATGGTCAGTAAGGGACTTTTGATCTATGCAATTAGTAGATTCATGCCATTCCTTTGTTTGCCATGATAAGTTCCTGTAACATGTTGTTTGATAGCTCTAAACATTGCAACCTGATGTTATTTTCTGCAAAGTCTGAACTGTTATTATTTGCAATCTTGCCATGTGTGTTTGAGCATGTTCTAGTGATTTATGGAGATAGCTCAGTGTTCATGTTTTGTTAAGCTCTACCTGTACATCATGCCCATGCCTTTTGTTTTTCTTGTTGAGGTGCTGTAGCATGTTGTTTTGATGCTTGCAAGATGCCTAGTTGCTATTTTGGACAGCTTGTCCTTTAAACTTGTATAGAGTGCATGTGTTGAACCGTTGCTCCGTTTTGAGTGTGATCTTTATGAAACTTGCTTAGAATTGCATGTAGTTTCATATTATCATGTTGCATCCTTGTTTTGAGGTGTTTGCTTGATGTTTGGGTGCATTTTGCATCAATGCCATGTTGATCTTGTTTTGCTCATATCTTCTAGGCCGTAGCTCCGAACTAAATAAACTTTATATGTAACTTGACTAGAATCTCGTGTAGATCATCTTTGTGTATCTTAACTTGCTGTTTAACAACTTGAACATAAGGTTTATTCAGACCTGGACCAACTTCGAAATTTGCATATGAGGACTTACTGGAATTGTTATATGTTGTTCCCGGCCTCATTTAAACTTGCCTTGTTGTGTTGTTCTTGTTTGCATCATCTCTTGCCATGAGTAGCTTCATGTAGTCTTGTCATGCATCATGCTTGTTTGTGCATCATGCCTTGTTTATGTGTGGTGTGTTTACCATGTTGTGTGCTTCTTCTTGATAGTTCCTGTTTCGTTGCGATCGTGAGGATTCGTTCGTCTACGCTTGGTTTGTCTTCGTGGCTTCATCTTCTTCATGGACTCGTTCTTCTTCCTAGCGGGATTTCAGGCAAGATGACCGCTACCCTGGATCTCACTACTATCATTGCTATGCTAGTTGTTTCGTTCTATCGCTATGTTGCGCTACCTATCACCTGTTCTTCAAGCCTCCCCAAATTGCCATGAACCTCTAACCTTTGTCACCCTTCCTAGCAAACAGTTGCTTGGCTATGTTACCGCTTTGCTCAGCCCCTCTTATAGCGTTGTTAGTTGCAGGTGAAGTTGAAGATTGCTCCATGGTGGACAGGTTTATGTTGGGATATCACAATATCTCTTATATTATTAATGCATCTATATACTTGGTAAAGGGTGGAAGACACGGCCTTATGCCTGGTGTTTTGTTCCACTCTTGCCGCCCTAGTTTTCGTCATACCGGTGTTATGTTCCCGGATTTTGTGTTCCTTACGCGGTTGGGTGATTTATGGGACCCCCTTGACAGTTCGCTTTGAATAAAACTCCTCAAGCAAGGCCCAACCTTGGTTTTACCATTTGCCTCACCACCACTTATACCTTTCCCTTGGGTCGGCCAACCCGAGGGTCATCTTTATTTTAGCCCCCCCCCCCCGGGCCAGTGCTTGTCTAACTGTTGGTCCGAACCAGGCAGACTGCGGGGCCACCTCGGGGCAACTCGAGGGTTGGTTTTACTCGTAGGCTGACCTATCCGGTGTTGCCCTGAGAACGAGATATGTGCAGCTCCTATCGGGATTGTCGGTGCATCGGGCGGCTTTGCTAGTCTTGTTTTACCATTGTCGAAATGTCTTGTAAACCGAGATTCCGAGTCTGATCGGGTCTTCCTTGGAGAAGGTATATCCTTCGTTGATCGCGAGAGCTTATCATGGGCTAAGTTGGGACACCCCTGCAGGGTATAATCTTTCGAAAGCCGTGCCTGCGGTTATAGGCAGATGGGAATTTGTTAATGTCCGGTTGTAGATAACTTGACACCTGATCCGAATTAAAATGCATCAACCGTGTGTGTAGCCGTGATGGTCTCTTTTCGGCGGAGTCCGGGAAGTGAACACGGTTTCTGGGTTATGTTTGGCGTAAGTAGGAGTTCAGGATCACTTCTTGATCATTGCTAGTTGACGACCGTTCCTTTGCTTCTCTTCTCGCTCTTATTTGCGTATGTTAGCCACCATATATGCTTAGTCGTTGCTGCAACCTCACCACCTCACCCCTTCCTTTCCCTTTAAGCTTTGCTAGTCTTGATACCCATGGTAATGGGATTGCTGAGTCCTCGTGGCTCACAGATTACTACAACAACAGTTGCAGGTACAGGTTATGTGATGATCATGACGCGAGAGCGATGCTTGCTTGCGTTGAGTTCTTCTTCTGCTTCTTCGATCAGGGGATAGGTTCCAGGTCGGCAGCCTGGGTTAGCAGGGTGGATGTCGTTTGAGTTTCTGTTTGTGTTTCATCCATAGTCGGATGATGCTCTTATGTATTGTGATGATGTATTCGTGTGGCATTGTATGCCTTATGTATGTATCCCCATCTATTATGTAATGTTGATGTAATGATATCCACCTTGTAAAAGCGTTTCAATATGCGGGTCTATCCTTGGTGGGACCTTCGAGTTCCTTTTGGATAGGGTCGCATATTGGGCGTGACAGGGGCGCGCCCCAGGGAGGCAGGCGCGTCCTTGCCTCTCGTGGGCCACCCATAAGGCGGTTGATTCCCTTCTTTTGCCGCAAGAAAGCTAATTTTATGAGAAAAATCTGGGCGAAAGATTCACCCCAATCGGAGTTACGGATCTCCGGATATTTAAGAAACGGTGAAGGGGTAGAATCACAGAACGCAGAAACAGAGAGATAGATCCAATCTCGGAGGGGCTCTCGCCCCTCCCACGCCATGGGAGCCAAGGACCAGAGGGGAAACCCTTCTCCCATCTAGGGAGGAGGTCAAGGAAGAAGAAGAAGAAGGGGGCCTCTCTTCCCCTTGCTTCCGGTGGCGCCGGAGTGCTGCCGGGGGCCATCATCATCACCGCGATCTTCACCAACACCTCTGCCATCTTCACCAACATCTCCATCACCTTCCCCCATCTATATCCAGCGGTTTACTCTCCCGCATTCCGCTGTACCCTCTACTTGAACATGGTGCTTTATGCTTCATATTATTTTCCAATGATGTGTTGCCATCCTATGATGTCTAAGTAGATTTCCGTTGTCCTATCGGTGATTGATGAATTGCTATGATTGGTTTGAGTTGCATATTTTATTATTGGTGTTGTCCTATAGTGCCCTCCGTGTCGTGCAAGCGTGAGGGATTCCTGCTGTAGGGTGTTGCAATGCGTTCATGATTCGCTTATAGTGGGTTGCGTGAGTGACTAAAACACAAACCCGAGTAAGTAGATTGTTGCATATGGGATAAAGGGGACTTGATACTTTAATGCTATGGTTGGGTTTTACCGTAATAAATCTTTAGTAGTTGCGGATGCTTGCTAGAGTTCCAATCATAAGTGCATGTGATCCAAGAAGAGAAAGTATGTTAGCTTATGCCTCTCCCTCAAATAGAATTGCAATAGTGATTACCGGTCTAGTAACATAGTCAGTTGCCTAGGGACAATTCCACAACTCCTACCACCACTTTTCCACACTTGCTATTTTACTTTATTGCTTCTTTATCTAAACAACCCCTACTTTTTATTTACGTGTTCTTTATTATCTTGCAAACCTATCCTATCACACCCACAAAGTACTTCTAGTTTCATACTTGTTCTAGGTAAAGCGAACGTCAAGCGTGCGTAGAGTTGTATCGGTGGTCGATAGAACTTGAGAGAATATTTATTCTACCTTTAGCTCCTCGTTGGGTTCGACACTCTTACTTATCAAAAACTGTTGCGATCCCCTACACTTGTGGGTTATCAAGAGACACCTGCGCTGACATCGTCAAAACGGCTCAGCATGCACGACCCGCCAAGATTCAAGTCACCCCGAAGCGTGTCTTTGTTGGCTTTACTCAAGGAGTGGATCTGGAAGGAGGATTTGTGTTCGGTGGAGAGACGGTCGTCTACTCAGGCGTTGAGTCCTCAACCGGTGAGACCAATTCCATGTACCAAGTGCAAGATGATAGGCTTGGGGGATGTTCCGACGGTGACAGTATTTCGGACCCCTATGAGCCGCCAAACCGGGTTGCGATCTTCATGGCCGGTACGCGGCCGGGGCAGAATTGTTCAACTGCGGCAACAATGGTTTCCGGTTCAGCGACTGCTATGGAAGCCGGGGCAGGAGGCCCTGTGCGCCCGCCGGCTCAAGTCTTATCTGAACTGTTGGAAGCTCTGGCAACGTTGCTGACGATGGAGGTAACCCCGGTGCTACCTCTTGAGCACTGCGTTGGATTTCCCCGAAGAGGAGGGGATGATGCAGTAAAGTAGCGTAAGTATTTCCCTCAGTTTTTGAGAACCAAGGTATCAATCCAGTAGGAGATCACGCACGAGTCCCTCGTACCTACACAAAACGATAGCTACTCGCAATCAACGCGATTAGGGGTTGCCAATCCCTTCACGGTCACTTACAAGGGTGAGATTTGATAGAGATGATAAATAATATTTTTAGTATTTTTGATATAGAGATGGAAAGTGAAAAGTAAAAAAGCAAAGTAAAAACCAAGCAAGTATTAAAGTAATGGAGATTGATATGATGAGAATAGACCCGGGGGGCATAGGTTTCACTAGTGGCTTCTCTCAAGAGCATAAGTATTCTACGGTGGGTGAACAAATTACTGTTGAGCAATTGACAGAATTGAGCATAATTATGAGTATATCTAGGTATGTTCATGTGTATAGGCATCACATCTGAGACAAGTAGATCGAAACGATTCTGCATCTACTACTATTACTCCACTCACCGACCGCTATCCAGCATGCATCTAGAGTATTAAGTTAAAAACAGAGTAACGCCTTAAGCAAGATGACATGATGTAGAGGGATAAATTCATGCAATATGATAAAAAAACATCTTGTTATCCTCGATGGCAACAATACAATACGTGCCTTGCAACCCTTTCTGTCACTGGGTAAGGACACCGCAAGATCGAACCCAAAGCTAAACACTTCTCCTATTGCAAGAACTACCAATCTAGTTGGCCAAACCAAACGAATAATTCGAAGAGACTTGCAAAGATAACTCAATCATACATAAAAGAATTCAGAGAAGATTCAAATATTATTCATAGATAAGCTGAATCATAAACCCACAATTCATCGGTCTCAACAAACACACCGCAAAAAGAAGATTACATCGAATAGATCTCCACAAGAGAGGGGGAGAACATTGTATTGAGATCCAAAAAGAGAGAAGAAGCCATCTAGCTACTAACTATGGACCCGAAGGTCTGATGTAAACTACTCACACTTCATCGGAGAGGCTATGGTGTTCATGTAGAAGCCCTCCGTGCTAGATGCCCCCTTCGGCGGAGCTCCGGAATAGGCCCCAAGATGGGATCTCGTGGATACAGAAAGTTGCGGCGGTGGAATTAGGTTTTTGGCTCCGTATTTGATCTGTCGGGGGTACGTAGGTATATATAGGAGGAAGGAGTACCTCGGTGGAGCAACAGGGGGCCCACAAGGTAGGGGGGCGCACCCTAGGGGGGGCGCGCCCCCCACCCTCGTGACCGCCTCTTTTGTTCCTTGGAGCAGGGTCCAAGTCTCCTGGATCACGTTCGGTGAGAAAATCACGTTCCCGAAGGTTTCATTCCGTTTGGACTCCGTTTGATATTCTGTTTCTTCGAAACACTGAAATAGGCAAAAAAACAGCAATTCTGGGTTGGGCCTCTGGTTAATAGGTTAGTCCCAAAAATAATATAAAAGTGGAAAATAAAGCCCAATATAGTCCAAAACAGTAAATAAAGTAGCATGGAGCAATCAAAAATTATAGATACGTTGGAGACGTATCAGGCATCCCCAAGCTTAATTCCTGCTCGTCCTCGAGTAGGTAAATGATAAAAAAAGAATTTTTGATGCGGAGTGATACTTTGGCATAATTTTAATGTAAATCTTCTTAATTGTAGTATGAATATTCAGATCGGAAAGATTCAAGACAAAAGTTCATATTGACATAAAAGTAATAATACTTCAAGCATACTAATCAAAGCAATCATGTCTTCTCAAAATAGCATGGCTAAAGAAGGTTATCCCTACAAAATCATATAGTCTGGTTGTTGCTCTATCTTCATCACACAAAGTATTTAATCATGCACAACCCCGATGAAAAGCCAAGCAATTGTTTCATACTTTAGTAATCTCAAACTCTTTCAACTTTCACGCAATATATGAGCGTGAGCCATGGACATAGCACTATAGGTGGAATAGAATGGTGGTTGTGGAGAAGACAAAAAGGAGAAGATAGACTCACGTCAACTAGGTGTATCAACGGGCTATGGAGATGCCCATCAATAGATATCGATGTGAGTGAGTAGGGATTGCCATGCAACGGATGCACTAGAGCTATAAGTATATGAAAGCTCAACAAAAGAAACTAAGTGGGTGTGCATCCAACTTGCTTGCTCACGAAGACCTAGGGCACTTTTGAGGAAGCCCATCATTGGAATATACAAGCCAAGTTCTATAATGAAAAATTCCCACTAGTATATGAAAGTGACAACATATGAGACTCTCTATCATGAAGATCATGGTGCTACTTTGAAGCACAAGTGTGGTAAAAGGATAGTAGCATTTGTTGGAAATATGCCCTAGAGGCAATAATAAAAGTATTATTATATTTCATTGTTCATGATAATTGTCTTGTATTCATGCTATAACTGTATTATCCGGAAATCGTAATACACGTGTGAATACTTAGACCACACTATGTCCCTGGTAAGCCTCTAGTTGACCAGCTCGTTGTGATCAACAGATAGTCATGGTTTCCTGACTATGGACATTGGATGTAGTTGATAACGGGATCACATCATTAGGAGAATGATGTGATGGACAAGACCCAATCCTAAGCATAGCATAAAAGATCGTGTAGTTCGTTTTGCTAGAGCTTTGCAAGTGTCAAGTATCTCTTCCTTCGACCATGAGATCGTGTAACTCCCGGATACCGTAAGAATGCCTTGGGTGTACCAAACGTCACAACGTAACTGGGTGACTATAACGGTACATTACAGGTATCTCCGAAAGTAGCTGTTGGGTTGACACGGATCGAGACTGGGATTTGTCACTCCGTATGACGGAGAGGTATCTCTGGGCCCACTCGGTAATGCATCATCATATTGAGCTCAATGTGACCAAGGTGTTGGACACGGGATCATGCATTACGGTACGAGTAAAGTGACTTGCCGGTAACGAGACTGAACAAGGTATTGGGATACCGACGATCGAGTCTCGGGCAAGTAACGTACCGATTGACAAAGGGAATTGCATACAGGGTTTGATCGAATCCTCGACATAGTGGTTCATCCGATGACAACATCGAGGAGCATGTGGGAGCCATCATGGGTATCCAGATCCCGCTGATGGTTATTGACTAAGAGAGTCTCGGTCATGTCTGCGTGTCTCCCGAACCCGTAGGGTCTACACACTTAAGGTTCAGTTACGCTAGGGTTATAGGGATATGTATATGCAGTAACCCGAATGTTGTTCGGAGTCCCGGATGAGATCCCGGACGTCACGAGGAGTTCCGGAATGGTCCGGAGGTAAAGATTTATATATGGGAAGTCCTGTTTCGGGCATCGGGACAAGTTTCGGGGTTATCGGTATTGTACCGGGACCACCGGAAGGGTCCCGGGGGTCCACCGGGTGGGTCCACCTGTCCCTGGGGGCCACATGGGCTGTAAGGGGGTGCGCCTTGGCCTAATGGGCCAAGGGCACCAGCCCCACATAGGCCCATGCGCCTAGGGTTCAAGGGGGGCAAGAGTCCTAGGAGGGTAAGGCACCTCCTAGGTGCCTTGGGGGGAGGGAAAACCCCCCTTGGCCGCCGCACCCCCTAGGAGATTTGATCTCCTAGGGCCGGCCACCCCCCCTTGGCACCCCTATATATAGTGGGGGGAGAGGAGGGACTTCAGACCTGAACGCCCTGGCCTTTGGTTGCCTCCTTCTCCTTCCCCAACACCTCCTCCACCTCCATAGTGCTTAGCGAAGCTCTGCCGGAGTACTGCAGCTCCACCAACACCACGCCGTCGTGCTGCTGCTGGTGCCATCTCCCTCAACCTCTCCTCCCTTCCTTGCTGGATCAAGAAGGAGGAGACGTGGCTGTTCCGTACGTGTGTTGAACGCGGAGGTGCCGTCCGTTCGGCGCAGGTCATCGGTGATTTGGATCACGTCGAGTACGACTACATCATCACCTTGCAAGCTTCCGCACGTGATCTACAAGTGGTATGTAGATGCAAACTCTCTCCCTAGACTCGTTGCTTAGATGAACTCATAGATGGATCTTGGTGAAACCGTAGGAAAAATTTTAATTTTCTGCAACGTTCCCCAACAGTGGCATCATGAGCTAGGTCTATGCGTAGTTCTCTTTGCACGAGTAGAACACAACTTTGTTGTGGGCGTGGATTTTGTCATCTTACTTGCCTCTACTAGTATTTTCTTGCTCAACGGTATTGTGGGATGAAGCGGCCCGGACCAACCTTACACGTACACTTACGTGAGACCGGTTCCACCGACTGACATGCACAAGTTGCATAAGGTGGCTGGCGGGTGTCTGTCTCTCCCACCTTAGTTGGAGCGGAATCGATGAACAGGGCCCTTATGAAGGGTAAATAGAAGTTGACAAAATCACGTTGTGGTGATTCGTAGGTAAGAAAACGTTCTTGCTAGAACCCAATTGCAGCCACGTAAAAGATGCAACAACAATTAGAGGACGTCTAACTTGTTTTTGCGGCGATTGATCATGTGATGTGATATGGCCAGAAGTTGTGATGAATGATGAATTGTGATGTATGAGATCATGTTCTTTGTAATAGGATTCACGACTTGCATGTCGATGAGTATGACAACCGGCAGGAGCCATAGGAGTTGTCATTATTTTTTGTATGACCTGCGTGTCATTGAATAACGCCATGTAAACTACTTTACTTTATTGCTAAACGTTAGTCATAGAAGTAGAAGTAGTCGTTGGCGTGACAACTTCATGAAGACACGATGATGGAGATCATGATGATGGAGATCATGGTGTCAAGCCGGTGACAAGATGATCATGGAGCCCCGAAGATGAAGATCAATGGAGCTATATGATATTGGCCATATCATGTCACAACTATATAATTGCATGTGATGTTTATTATGTATTATGCATCTTGTTTACTTAGGACGACGGTAGTAAATAAGATGATCCCTTATAAAATTTCAAGAAGTGTTCTCCCCTAACTGTGCACCGTTGCTACAGTTCGTCGTTTCTAAGCACCACGTGATGATCGGGTGTGATGGATTCTTACGTTCACATACAACGGGTGTAAGACAGTTTTACACAGCGAAAACACTTAGGGTTAACTTGACGAGCCTAGCATGTGCAGACATGGCCTCGGAACACGGAGACCGAAAGGTCGAACACGAGTCGTATGGAAGATACGATCAACATGAAAATGTTCACCGACGATGACTGGTCCGTCTCACGTGATGATCGGACACGGGCTAGTCGACTCGGATCGTGTAACACTTAGATGACTAAAGGGATGTCTAATCTAAGTGGGAGTTCATAATTTGATTAGAACTTTATTATCATGAACTTAGTCTAAAACCTTTGCAAATATGTCTTGTAGATCAATGGCCAACGCTAATGTCAACATGAACTTCAACGCGTTCCTAGAGAAAACCAAGCTGAAAGATGATGGCAGCAACTATACGGACTGGGTCCGGAACCTGAGGATCATCCTCATAGCTGCCAGGAAACAATATGTCCTAGAAGGACCGCTAGGTGACGCTCCCGTCCCAGAGAACCAAGACATTATGAATGCTTGGCAGTCTCGCGCTGATGATTACTCCCTCGTTCAGTGCGGCATGCTTTACAGCTTAGAACCGGGGCTCCAAAAGCGTTTTGAGCATCACGGAGCATATGAGATGTTCGAAGAGCTGAAACTAGTTTTTCAAGCTCATGCCCGGGTCGAGAGATATGATGTCTCCGACAAGTTCTACAGTTGTAAGATGGAGGAAAACAGTTCTGTCAGTGAGCACATCCTGAAGATGTCTGGGTTGCACAACCGTATGACCCAGCTGAACATTAACCTCCCAGATGAGGCGGTCATTGACAGAATCCTCCAGTCGCTCCCACCAAGCTACAAGAGCTTTGTGATGAACTACAACATGCAGGGAATGGAAAAGACCATTCCTGAAGTGTTCTCGATGCTGAAGTCAGCAGAGGCTGAAATCAAGAAAGAACATCAAGTGTTGATGGTCAATAAGACCACTAAGTTCAAGAAGGGCAAGGGTAAGAAGAACTTCAAGAAGGACGGCAAAGAAGTTGCCGCGCCTGGTAAGCCAGTTACCGGGAAGAAGTCAAAGAATGGACCCAAGCCTGAGACTGAGTGCTTTTATTGCAAGGGGAAGGGTCACTGGAAGCGGAACTGCCCCAAATACTTAGCGGATAAGAAGGCCGGCAACACCAAAGGTATATTTGATATACATGTGATTGATGTGTACCTTACCAGTACTCGTAGTAACTCCTGGGTATTTGATACCGGTGCCGTTGCTCAT
Source organism: Triticum aestivum (assembly GCF_018294505.1). Classification (NCBI taxonomy): domain Eukaryota; kingdom Viridiplantae; phylum Streptophyta; class Magnoliopsida; order Poales; family Poaceae; genus Triticum; species Triticum aestivum. The sequence continues at coordinate 515,118,985 of NC_057795.1, forward strand.
ATTTGTAACTCACAGCAGGAGCTGCGGAATAAACGGAGACTGGCGAAGGACGAGGTGACGATGCGCGTCGGGAATGGTTCCAGAGTCGATGTGATCATCTCCCTCAACCTCTCCTCCCTTCCTTGCTGGATCAAGAAGGAGGAGACGTGGCTGTTCCGTACGTGTGTTGAACGCGGAGGTGCCGTCCGTTCGGCGCAGGTCATCGGTGATTTGGATCACGTCGAGTACGACTACATCATCACCTTGCAAGCTTCCGCACGCGATCTACAAGTGGTATGTAGATGCAAACTCTCTCCCTAGACTCGTTGCTTAGATGAACTCATAGATGGATCTTGGTGAAACCGTAGGAAAAATTTTAATTTTCTGCAACGTTCCCCAACAGCATTGTCCCTTCTCTCTTTTTCTCTCATTTTTTTGGGCATTTTCTCTTTTTCTTTATGGCCTCTTTTTTTATTTATTTTTTCGTCCGGAGTCTCATCCCGACTTATGGGGGAATCATAGTCTCCATCATCCTTTCCTCACTGGGACAATGCTCTAATAATGATGATCATCACACTTTTATGTTTCTTACAACTCAACAATTACAACTCGATACTTAGAACAAAATATGACTCTATATGAATGCCTCCGGCGGTGTACCGGGATATGCAATGAATCAAGAGCGACATGTATGGAAATTATGAAGGTGTCCTTGCCACAAATACAATGTCAACTACATGTTCATGCAAAAAGCAATATGACAAAAGTAATGTGTGTCATATGAACGGAAAGGTGGAAATTTGCATGGCAATATATCTCGGAATGGCTATGGAAATGCGATGATAGGTAGGTATGGTGGCTGTTTTGAGAAAGGTATATGGTGGGTGTATGATACCGGCGAAAAGTGCGCGGTATTAGAGAGGCTAGCAATGGTGGAAGGGTGAGAGTGCGTATAATCCATGGACTCAACACTAATCAAAAGAACTCATGCACTTGTTGCAAAAATTTAGAAGTCATCAAAAACCAAAGCACTACACGCATACTCCTAGGGGGATAGATTGGTAGGAAAAGACCATCGCTCGTCCCCGACCGCCACTCATAAGGAAGACAATCAATAAATAAAATTGTGCTCCAACTTCATCACAAAGCGGTTCACCATACGTGCATGCTACGGGAATCACAAACTTCAACACAAGCATTCTTTAAATTCATAATCACCCCAACTAGCATTACTTTAATATTATCACCTCCATATCTCAAAACAATTATCAAGCATCAAACTTATCTTAGTATTCAACGCACTCAAAAGAAAGTTTCACATATCTTGAATACCAAGTATATTATCTTTAAGCAAATTACCATGCTATTAATGACTCTCAAAATAATCTAAGTGAAGCATGAGAGATCAATAGTTTCTTTAAAACAAATCCACCACCATGCTCTAAAAGATCTAAGTGAAGCACTAGAGCAAAAATTATCACGCTCAAAAAGGTATAAGTGAAGCACTATGAGCAAAACTATCAAGCTCAAAAGATATAAGTGAATCACATAGAGTATTCTAGCAAATTCCAAATCATGTATGGCTCTCTAAAAAGGTGTGTACAGCAAGGATGATTGTGGTAAACTAACAAGCAAAGACGCAGATAATACAAGACGCTCCAAGCAAAACACATAACATGTGGTGAATAAAATATAGCTCCAAATAAATTACCGATGGAAGTAGACGAAAGAGGGGATGCCTTCCGGGGCATCCCCAAGCTTTGACTTTTTGGTGTCCTTGGAATATCTTGGGGGTGTCACGGGCATCCCCAAGCTTAGTCTCTTGCCACTCCTTGTTCCATAATCCATCAAAAGAATTCACCCAAAACTTGAAAACTTCACAACACAAAACTCAATAGAAATCTCGTGAGCTCCGTTAGTGAAAGAAAACAAAAGACTACTTTAAGGTACTGTAATGAACTCATTATTTATTTATATTGGTATTAAACCTACTGTATTCCAACTTCCTTATGGTTTATAAACTAATTTATTAGCCATAGATGCATTGAAATAAGCAAACAACACACGAAAAACAGAATCTGTCAAAAATAGAACAGTCTGTAGCAATCTGTAACTAACGCAAACTTCTGGAACTCTACAAATTCTACCAAAATAGGATGTACTGGACAATTTGTTTATTGATCAGAAGCAAAAAAGTCAATGCAAAAACACGTTTGTGTGATTTATTGAATTTTTTCTCGTGAGCACAAAGTTTCTGTTTTTCAGCAGAATCAAATCAACTATCATCGTAGGTTATCCTATAGGTTCTACTTGGCACAAACACTAATTAAAACATAAAACCACATCTAATTAGAGGCTAGATGGATTATTTATTCCTAAACAGAAGAAAAAACAAAATATAAAATTGGGTTGCCTCCCAACAAGCGCTATCGTTTAACGCCCCTAGCTAGGCATAAAAGCAAGGATAGATCTAGGTTTTGCCATCTTTGGTAGGCAATCCATAAGTGGCTCTCATGATAGATTCATATGGTGATTTTATTTTCTTTCTATGGAAGTGTTCCATACCCTTTCTTAAGGGAAATTGGAATCTAATATTCCCTTCCTTCATATCAATAATCGCACCAATCGTTCTAAGGAAAGGTCTACCAAAAATAATAGGACATGAAGGATTGCAATCTATATCAAGAACGATAAAATCTATGGGCACATAATTCCTATTTGCAACAATAAGGACATCATTAATTCTTTCCATAGGCTTTTTAATAGTGGAATCCGCAAGATGCAAGTTTAGAGAGCAATCTTCAAAGTCACGGAAATCTAGCAAATCACACAAAGTTTTGGGAATAGTGAAGACACTAGCACCCAAATCACACAAAGCATGAAACTCATAATCTTTAATTTTAATTTTAATAGTAGGTTCCCACTCATAGTAGAGTTTTCTAGGGATAGAAACTTTCAACTCAAGTTTTTCTTCATAAGATTGCATCAAGGCATCAACAATGTGTTCGGTAAAGGCCTTATTTTGACTATAAGCATGATGAGAATCTAGCATGGATTGCAACAAGGAAATACAACCAATCAAAGAGCAATTTTCATAATTAAATTCCTTGAGATCCAAAATAGTGGGTTTAGCAACATCTAGGTTTTTATTTCTTTCAATCCCACTTTCATCAATTTCATCATCAAGATCTAGAAACTCCGAATTCTTAGAACGCCTTCTAGGTAAAGGAAGATCATTTTCAGTTTCATCAAGATTCATATTGCAAAACAAAGATTTAATAGGGGACACATCAATAACTTTTAGATCTTCATCTAGATTTTCATAGGAATTCGGTTTAGCGGCCATCTTATTAACTAAGGTAGCTTGCATATTCGAAATTTCAGCGGTCATATTTTCAAGACAAGCAATTTGGGCTCTTATACCATCGAATTCTTTAGACATATCATCGAGTTCTTTATTAATATAACTCATAAAACCTTTTTGTTCCTTAAGCTCGTTTCTAAAGAAATTATTATGCTCAAATTGCAAAACCATAAACTTTCGGACATTACTTTCGATCTCCTCTAGCCTTTTAAGGTGAAGATCACCAAATTTAGGGAGAGCCATTGTGACAAGTAATCCAACACACAAGCAAACAAAAAGGCAAACAAGAAAAAGGCGAAAGGGGAAGAGAGGGTGAATAAAACGGCAAGGGTGAAGTGGGGGAGAGGAAAACAAGAGGCAAATAATGTAATGCGAGAGATAGGGATTGTGATGGGTACTTGGTATGGTTGACTTTTGCGCAAACTCCCCGGCAACGGCGCCAGAAATTCTTCTTGCTACCTCTTGAGCACTGCGTTGGATTTCCCCGAAGAGGAGAGGATGATGCAGTAAAGTAGCGTAAGTATTTCCCTCAGTTTTTGAGAACCAAGGTATCAATCCAGTAGGATATCACGCACGAGTCCCTCGTACCTGCACAAAATGATAGCTACTCGCAACCAACACGATTAGGGGTTGTCAATCCCTTCACGGTCACTTACGAGGGTGAGATCTGATAGAGATGATAAATAATATTTTTGGTATTTTTGATATAGAGATGCAAAGTGAAAAGTAAAAAGCAAAGTAAAAACAAAGCAAGTATTAAAGTAATGGAGATTGATATGATGAGAATAGACCCGGGGGCCATAGGTTTCACTAGTGGCTTCTCTCAAGAGCATAAGTATTCTACGGTGGGTGAACAAATTACTGTTGAGCAATTGACAGAATTGAGCATAATTATGAGTATATCTAGGTATGATCATGTGTATAGGCATCACGTCCGAGACAAGTAGATTGAAACGATTCTGCATCTACTACTATTACTCCACTCACCGACCGCTATCCAGCATGCATCTAGAGTATTAAGTTAAAAACAGAGTAACGCCTTAAGCAAGATGACATGATGTAGAGGGATAAATTCATGCAATATGATAAAAAAACATCTTGTTATCGTCGATGGCAACAATACAATATGTGCCTTGCAACCCTTTCTGTCACTGGGTAAGGACACTGCAAGATCGAACCCAAAGCTAAACACTTCTCCTATTGCAAGAACTACCAATCTAGTTGGCCAAACCAAACGGATAATTCGAAGAGACTTGCAAAGATAACTCAATCATACATAAAAGAATTCAGAGAAGATTCAAATATTATTCATAGATAAGCTAAATCATAAACCCACAATTCATCGGTCTCAACAAACACACCGCAAAAAGAAGATTACATCGAATAGATCTCCACAAGAGAGGGGGAGAACATTGTATTGAGATCCAAAAAGAGAGAAGAAGCCATCTAGCTACTAACTATGGACCCGAAGGTCTGAAGTAAACTACTCACACTTCATCGGAGAGGCTATGGTGTTGATGTAGAAGCCCTTAGTGGTAGATGCCCCCTCCGATGGAGCTCCGGAACAGGCCCCAAGATGGGAGCTCATGGATACAGAAAGTTGTGGCGGTGGAATTAGGTTTTTGGCTCCGTATTTGATCTGTTGGGGGTACGTAGGTATATATAGGAGGAAGGAGTACGTCGATGGAGCAACAGGGGGCCCACGAGGTAGGGGCACGCCCTAGGGGGGCGCCCCCCACCCTTGTGACCGCCTCTTTTGTTCCTTGGAGCAGGGTCCAAGTCTCCTGGATCACGTTCGGTGAGAAAATCACGTTCCCGAAGGTTTCATTCCGTTTGGACTCCGTTTGATATTTTGTTTCTTCGAAACACTAAAATAGGCAAAAAAAAACAGCAATTCTGGGCTGGGCCTCCGGTTAATAGGTTAGTCCCAAAAATAATATAAAAGTGGAAAATAAAGCCCAATATAGTCCAAAACAGTAAATAAAGTAGCATGGAGCAATCAAAAATTATAGATACGTTGGAGACGTATCACCCGGCAAACCAAGCGCAACATAATGTGGATGTTGCAAAGTTATGTGATGAGATAGCTCAAGCTAAAGAGGATCTTAACACTGAGAACACACGGATGACAATGGAACGAGCTGCTTTGGAGAGGGAAGCAGAGCAGATTCAAGCAGAAATTTTTCGCTTGAGCTTGGACCAGAATGCATCGAACGCTGTCTTTAACATAAGGCATACAAGTCATTTACCCCTGTTTTACGATGCAAGAAACCTCTTCAACATGCCTGGGGCAGGAACTAGTAACTTGCCCATGGTGGACCGACTATTGAAGCGCCGACAGTTGGAGCGCCGGTTCATCCATGTGCTGCAGATCCCCCACGGTTGAACTTGACTCCTCCTCAGCATGTTCCGACGCTACCGGGTCATTAGTCTAACCCTCTGGACAACATGATAGTCGCAGCTACTCGATTGGAGGCTCTACCTGTTCAAGATGAGTCACGAGCTGCGTTGGAGATATGGCGAGCCGGAGAACTTCTTCAGACGGTTGTGGCTCAACAGGCGGCTTATTCATACAATCGTGAACGGATTCACTCAACCCCGCGTCCAAGCCGGAGTTATAGCAGGCGCATGGATTCGCCGGCTATGTCGAGCAGTGAGCGACACCACCAGCCTTGTAGGCCTAACCCGCCATGCACTGGTAATGATGCTCATGCTTTGGTGGACCAGGGCAGAGCACGGTGTGAGGCTGAGCTGGTGGCTTAGCAACAATCTCCGGCTTATCTATTGGCGTCTCTGGAGGCAGGCGTGACCTCCAGAACCCTTGGTGTGCCATGTTTAGTGCTGGCTTTACTTAACGAGTGCTTGCGTAAGGATTTCAAGGGCCCTCGCTAGGTGCCTAATTACACGGCGGATCAACCACCGGAAGCTTGGATTGAGAGTTATGATATGGCTATGGAGATGCTGGATGTTAGCGGTGCTAAGTACTTCACCATGATGTTGGATGGGCCGATGCGTACCTGGCTGAAAGGATTGCCAGTTAACTCCATTTGGTCATGGGCCGAGCTGAAGGCGCGTTTTATTCAAAATTTTAAAGACACATGCAAGCAGCCTATGTCGATTCTAGACTTAGACTCTTGTGTCTAGGGAGAAGGCAAGTCAACAACCAATTGGGTGCGCTGGATCTCTGCCGTTATCCACTCATCAGACAGTATCAACGTCGGTGCAACCATCCTGATGTTGGAAAAGAATTACCGTTTTCTTCCTCTTAAACAGAAGCTGGGGCGACTTAAGCGCAACTGCGATGATATGGGGGATATCATGGCGGCTCTCATCAAATATGCCGACTCTAATAGTACTAAAGACCCTGAGTCTGATGAGTAGAAAGCCGACAAAGGGAAAAAGAGTGGCAATGCAAAGGGATAACATAATGCAGCGAGTCAAGGTGGCAATGGTAAGCGCAAAGCCAATGGCGACTTAGATTTTGTGGCTAATACCAATGTGCAGAACAATAATCAGCGTCGTAAGGGGAAAACATCAGCGTCCTAGTTTAGAGGGCCGAAGTTCAACCTTGAGGCCATGATGAATTGGCCTTGCCCAAAGCACGGCACCCAGGAGAAGCCGGCCAGTCATCTGTGGAAGGATTGCTTCCTCATGAGGGAGTAGAAACTCTATTTTTTCTAGAATAGTCATGGCCCGCATGGCGGTTCAGGATCCGACTCTCACGAACCTGGTTTTGGAGGTGGCGGTTCAAGCTCTGGTTTCTAGGGCTAGGGCAATCAAGGTGGTTTTAATCAGCAATCTGGCCAAGGGAATCAGCAGCAGCATTCTGGTTATCAGAGCAATCCAAAACAGCTGAATAGTAGTCAATGTCATGTGTTCACCACAATTCTGTGCAAACGAGATCAGAAAATCCAGCGGGCGGTGAATTCAGTTGAGCCGGCGGTGCCTAGATATTTGAGGTGGTCTAAGAAGCCTATCACATGGAGCTGTGAAGACCACCCGCCCCAGGTTGACAATGGTCAATTGGCATTGGTGGTTGCTCCTCAGGTAGGAGAGTAGAAGCTTACAAAGGTGCTAATGGATGAGGGCAGTAGTATCAATATCCTTTAGTATGATACTTTCCGCTGTATGAATTTGACTGACAAAGATCTTAAGACGTCTTCTACTATTTTCCATGGGGTGGTGCCTGGTAAGTCGGCCTACCCCGGTGGGTACGATAACCCTAGAGGTGGCCTTTGGTAATGACCATGATTTTAGAGCTGAAAATTTGACCTTTGAGGTGGTCAAGATCAAAAGCCTGTATCACGCTTTGTTCGGGCGGCCGGCTTATGCCAAATTTATGGCACGACCTTGTTATGTTTATTTGCAGCTTAAAATGTCAGGTCATAAAGACACCATTACGGTGCATGGTGATAGGAAGCTTGCTCTGGATTGTGAAGAAGGTGATGCCGCGTATGCCGAGTCGGCTTGTGCCACAGAGGAGTTAAAGTTTTATAAAGATAACATTGACCCAGCGGATGTGACACCTTTGAAGAAGCCAACTACAGAGAATGACCCCCTGTTGAAGTTTAAGTCGACAGATGACACTAAGATGGTTGATTTTGTTCCTGGTGACTCATCCAAGCAGTTCAGCATCACTGCTAATATGGATCCGAAATAGGAAAGCGCGCTCATCGAGTTCATCTGTGAGAACCGGGGCATCTTTGCATGGAAGCCTTCAGACATGTCAGGTGTACCGAGGGAACTCGCTGATCACACTCTCAATATTGATCCCAAGTTTAAGTCGGTCAAGCAATTACTTCGTCATTTCAATGAAGAGAGACGTAAGGCTATTGTTGAAGAGGTGGCCCGGCTCTTGGCCGCTGGATTCATCATTGAAGTTTTTCATCCTGAGTGGTTGGCTAATCCGGTGCTGGTGCTTAAGAAAAATGGCACTTGGTATATGTGTGTGGATTATACAGATCTTAATAAAGCTTGTCCGGCTGACCCTTTTGCCCTCCCTTGTATTGATCAGATTATTGATGCTATGGCGGGTTGTGAGTGTTTGACTGTTTTGGATGCTTATTTTGGTTATCATCAGATCAAGATGGCAGTTAAGGACCAGGAGAAGACAACTTTCAGCACTCCCTTTGGAGCCTTCTGCTATGTGTCTATGCCTTTTGGGCTCAAGAGTGCCCAGGCGACTTCAGAATTGCCTCCATAACCAGATTGGATGCAATGTTCACACCTATCTGAATGATATTGTTGTGAAATCTAGGAAGAAAGAGACTTTGATAGATGATTTAAAAGAGACCTTTGACAACCTCCGGGTCTATAAGATGATGCTTAACCCGGCCAAGTGTTTTTTGGTGTGCCAGTAGGCAAACTATTGGGTTTCTTGGTTTCTAAGAGAGGCATTGAAGCTAACCCGGAGAAAATCAAGGCTATCACTTCTTTGGCTAAGCCGGCATGCATAAATGATCTCCAGTGTTTGGCGGGTCGCATTGCGGCCTTGAGCCGGTTTATAAGCCGTCTGGGTGAGAAGGCCATTCCTCTTTATCAGATGATGAAGAAGACAGATCACTTTGTTTGGAGTGATGCGGCCAATGAGGCATTTGAGGCACTTAAAAAACAGTTGGTTGAGCCGCCGGTTCTTGCAGCTCCTATTGAGAAGGAACCCTTGCTTTTATATGTGGCTGCTAACAACAAAGCTGTCACTGTGGCAGTTGTGGTGGAAAGGAAAGAGTCAGGCAAGGAATATCCGGTTCAAAGGCCGGTCTATTATGCCAGTGAAGTGCTCATTGAATCTAAGCAGAGATATCCGCATTGGCGGAAGCTAGTTTATGGCATGTTCATTGCTAGCCGTAAATTGAAGCAGTATTTTCTTGGTTATCCCATCATTGTGGTTAGTTCTGCTCCCCTAGGGGATATTATTCAAACCAGAGAAGCCACAGGTCGGGTAGCCAAGTGGGCTATTGAACTTGGACCTCATGGTTTGAAGTATATGACTCAGACGGCTATCAAATCTCAAGCGTTTGTGGATTTCATCAATGACTGGATAGAGCTGCAGATGCCTGAGGAAAAGCCGAATAGCACATATTAGACTATTCACTTTGATGGATCCAGGCAATTGGAAGGCTCGGGGGCTGGAGTTATTTTGACTTCCTGATACGTCCATTTTGCATCATGCTTTTATATCAATATTTATTGCATTATGGGTTGTTACTACACATTATGTCACAATACTTATGCCTTTTCTCTCTTGTTTTATAAGGTTTACACGGAGAGGGAGAATACCGGCAGCTGGAATTCTGGGCTGGAAAAGGAGCAGATATTAGAGACCTATTCTGCACAACTCCAAAAGTCCTGAAACTCCATGAAAGTTAGTTTTGGAATATATTAAAAATATTGGGCGAAGAAAGCACCAGAGGGGGGCCACCCACCTGCCATGAGGGTGGAGGGCGCGCCCTACCCCCCTGGGCGCGCCCCTGCCTTATGGGCCACCTGGTAGGCCCCCGACGTCCATCTTCTGATATATGGTGTCTTTTGCCCTGGAAAAAAATCATAAGGAAGCTTTCGGGACGAAGCACCGCCGTCTTGAGGCAGAACCTGGGCAGGACCAATCTAGGGCTCCGGCGGAGCTGTTCTGCCGAGGAAACATCCCTCCAGGAGGGGGAAATCATCGCCATCGTCATCACCATTGATCCTCTCATTGAGAGGGGGTCAATCTCCATCAACATCTTCACAAGCACCATCTCCTCTCAAACCCTAGTTCATATCTTGTATCCGATCTTTGTCTCAAAACCTCGGATTGGTACATGTGGGTTGCTAGTAGTGTTGCTTACTCCTTGTAGTTGATGCTAGTTGGTTTATTCGGTGGAAGATCATATGTTGCATATTAATACCCCTCTGATTATGAACATGAATATGATTTGTGAGTAGTTACATTTGTTCCTGAGGACATGGGCGAAGTCTTGTTATAAGTAATCATGTGAATTCGGTATTCGTTCGATAGTTTGATGAGATGTATGTTGTCTTTCCTCTAGTGGTGTTATGTGAACGTCGACTACATGAAACTTCACCATGATTTGGGCCTAGGGGAAGGCATTGGGAAGTAATAAGTAGATGATAGGTTTCTAGAGTGACAGAAGCTTAAACCCTAGTTTATGTGTTGCTTTGTAAGGGGCTGATTTGGATCCATATGTTTCATGTTATGGTTAGGTTTACCTTAATTCTTCTTTTGTAGTTGCAGATGCTTGCGAGAGGGGTTAATCATAAGTGGAATGCTTGTCCAAGGAAGGGCAGTACCCAAGCACCGGTCCACCCACATATCAAATTATCAAAGTAACGAACGCGAATCATATGAGCATCATGAAAACTAGCTTGACAGTAATTCCCATGTGTCCTCGGGAGCACTTTGCTTTATATAAAAGTTTGTCCAGGCTTGTCATTTGCTACAAAAAGGATTGGGTCACCTTGCTGCAGCTTAGTTACTTTTGTTACTCCTCACTCGTTACGAATTACCTTATGACAAAACTATCTGTTACCGATAATTTCAGTGCTTGCAGAGAATACCTTATTGAAAACCACTTGTCATTTCCTTCTGCTCCTCGTTGGGTTCGACACTCTTACTTATCGAAAGGACTATGATAGATCCCCTATAATTGCGGGTCATCACTTCCCCACAAGGTGATAAATTTTGTTATGTTTTGAGGTTAATGTTCCCTTTGTACTAACAATGCAGCTGAGTATGAAGCCTTGCTCCATGGTCTTCAGATGGCTAAAGAGATGAATCTAAGCTGGATGAGGTGTTTTGGCGACTCAGACTTAGTGGCTCAGCAAGTTTCAGGAACTTGGGATTCCAAGGATCCAATCATGGCGGCTTATCGCCGAGAGGTTGATACAATTGCTGGTCATTTTAAGGGATATCAAGTGGAGCATGTTGATCGCAGGAAAAATGAGGCTGCTGATGCTTTAAGCCGGCTGGGGTCTCATCGTAAGCCGGTTCCCCCTAATGTTCTCCTCGATATTTTGCATAATCCATCAGTTAAATTGCCTACGAAGGAGGATCTTGCAATTCCTAACTCGGAGGCACAGTTGGTGGCGGCTCTCCATGTTATTCCTGATTGTACTATTCCATATTTGGCTTATATGACCCGGGTTGAGTTATCTGATAATGAAACTTTGGCCAAGCAAATAACCCGGAGGTCTAAGTCAATGACTATTGTCAATGGTGAGTGATTCGTCTTCAACGTATCTACTTTTCCAAACACTTTTGCCTTTGTTTTGGACTCTAATTTGCATGATTTGAATGGAACTAACCCGGACTGGCGTTGTTTTCAGCAGAATTGCCATGGTGTTATTTTTGTGTAGAAATAAAGGTTCTCGGAATGACCTGGAAATCCACATGACATGTTTTAAAATTAATAAAAAAATATTGGTGAAAGAATCAGCGTAAGGGGGGCCACACCCTGTCCACGAGGGTGCAGGGCGCGCCCCCTGCCTCATGGGACCTCCACCGAGCTCAACTCCAACTCCATATATTCACTTTCAGAGAGGAAAAAATTAGAGAGAATGATTCATCGCGTTTTACGATATGGAGCCGCCGCCAAGCCCTAATCTTCCCCGTGAGGGCTGATCTGGAGTCCGTTCGGGGCTCCGGAGAGGGGAATCCGTCGCTATCGTCATCATCAACCATCCTCCATCACCAACATCATGATGCTCACCGACGTGCGTGAGTAATCCCATCGTAGGCTTGCTGGACGGTGATGGGTTGGATGAGATTTACCATGTAATCGAGTTAGTTTTGTTAGGGTTTGATCCCTAGTATCCATTATGTTCTTAGATTGATGTTGCTATGACTTTGCCATGCTTAATGCTTGTCACTAGGGCCCGAGTGCCATGATTTCGGATCTGGACCTATTATGTTTTCATGAATATATGTGAGTTCTTGATCCTATCTTGCAAGTCAATAGTTACCTACTATGTGTTATGATCCAGCAACCCCGAAGTGACAATAATCGAGACCACTCCCGGTGATGACCGTAGTTTGAGGAGTTCATGTATTCACTAAGTGCTAATGCTTTGGTCCGGTACTCTATTGAAAGAGGGCTTAATATCCCTTAGTTTCCATTAGGACCCCGCTGCCACGGGAGTGTATGACAAAAGATGCCATGCAAGTTCTTTTCCATAAGCACGTATGACTATATTCAGAATACATGCCTACATTACATTGACGAACTGGAGCTAATTCTGTGTCACCTATGTTATAACTGTTGCATGATGAATTTCATCCGACATAATTATCCATCATTGTTCCATTGCCTACGAGCTTTTCACATATTGAACTTTGTTTAGTTACTTCTTTGTTACCATTGTTACGATTACTACAAAACTACTACTATTACTTTTGCCACCGTTACCGTCACTTCCATACTATTTTGCTACTAAACACTTTGCTGCAGATATTAAGTCTTTCAGGTGTGGTTGAATTGACAACCAACTGCTAATACTTGAGAATATTCTTTGGCTTCCCTTGTGTCGAATCAATAAATTTGGGTTGAATACTCAGCCTCTGTAAGTGGCCGGCCCAGTATCTCGGGTTCGTTCGTTCAGTTTTCTTTTCAATCATTTGTTTGTTTTTCTCTATTTTATTATCTTCTTTTAATTTTGTTTATATTTAGAAATATTTGAAAAAATATTACAAAAATTAATTCACTTCATTTTTAAAATGTGTTTATGACACATTTAAAATAGGTTCGCTAATTTGGAATCTTTGTTCACGTAATTTCGAAATAATATTTGTAGCATTAGAAAAATTTTGTAAGTACAGTTCAAAATTCATGAGTTTCAAAAATATGTTCATGAAATTTTGAGTGAAAAATATCACATGATTTTACAAAACTGTTCTTCATATTTTTTAAACATGTGTTTCTAAAATTTGCTCATGACATTTTGAATAATTTTTTTCCATGCAGAAAAATTTCCACGCATTTCGAAGCAAATGTCCATCATATTCAGAAAAATATATAATGTAAATAAATATACCGTTTAAAAAATGATCATGACATTTTATAAAATTTTCACGAGTTAAAAAAATATGCTTGTGAAATTTAAATAAATATTATAAGATGTATAAAAAATTATTCGTAGGAGTGAACCAATGGAGACCTTGAAGATTTCCACCCACTTCCGCTGACGCTAGACGAGCTTCTGTCTCACAAAGGGTGAGATATAGCCCTAGCGCGATACAATGGAGACCTTGAAGATTTCCACCCATAGGAGTGAACCAAACTTAGGTGTAAAGCCTAAGCTTGGGGAAGTTCTATTTGAACACCTCTTTAAAACTTTCAAAATCTCAAGTCGATATCAATCATGTAAAATCCATAAATATTCAATCGAGCGCACGCACTATACATGCATGTGTGTTAGTTGTCTCATCATGCATGTGCTCTACTAAGTAAAAGGTGGATGTCGTCCCTTATAAGCTGGTAAAAACCACCTCACTCGGCCGAGGTGGGACTAAACTAAGCTTGTGGGCAATACCTCTTGCGTTGGGCCGTTTCGGATGTCTCTTGTAGCCCATGCCGTGTATGTGTCCAAAACTAGTACTACTACCTAGCGACATTGAGCACACGTCGTTGAGCGACCACCTAGCTAGCTACTCTGGATCCCCTAAAGAAAAGTTGGCTACTTTGGATACATTTAAAGGTGGGAAAGTTCGAAGTGTAAGTTAAAACTAGCCTAGATGATAGGATGACATGTGCAACACCCAAAGCAAATCACAAATCGATGAGAAGGATGTGGCGGCCGACAGCGGGAAGGTAGGCGGCAACGGAAAGAGAGGCTGGGGTGCTTATCTTCCCCTTCAACTCTCACGGCCACCCTATTGATCTTCAAGGCAGGTTCTATACCAGCCTACATGTGTCTAGAGATGATGGACCACGACTTCGGAATTCGTGGAACTACATGCATAACACCGAGTCGATCTGCAAAGAAGGCGTCAACTGCGTCGCCTGCTCGACGGCAATATCCACATGGCTGCAACTCCCTAAGCCATTGACCTTCAATCTTTGACCCTCTCGTGCGTAACACAAAGCAATCTATGATCTCATCGCTATCGTGTTCCAAACACGTCCAGCTTCACTGCGCTCATATTTTAGTTCTTATTTTCTCATTTATCTTCTTTTTCTATTGTTGTTCTTTTTTACATGTTCATTTTATTTTGTTTATATTTTCGATTATTGAATGTTTTTAAAGTGTTTTCAAATAGTGAATCTTTTTTACAAATTTGTGAACAATTGTTGAATCCATGAACATTTTAGAAAAATTGTGAACATTTATTGCGAAACTGGTAAACTTTACTTTTGAATTGGGAACATTTGTTGAATGAAAAAACATTTTTTAATTGGGGAATAATTTTTGAAATTTGTGAAAAAGTTTTGCCCAACATTTTTTAAATGCATGAAGATTATTCATATTAATAAACATTTCTTGAATCAGCTATATTTCTAAAAAAATGATGATATTTTTCGTTCACGGGCATTTAAAAAAATTTGAAAACTTTCTACAAATTAATATTTTTTTCTGAATTCGCTAGCATTTTTTTCAAATTCATGAATGCCAGCATTATTTTGAATCCTCAAACATAATGTTGAGATTTTTTTCGAAATTCGTAAACAAATTAAATATGGAACTCTTCTGAATTGCATAATTATTTCAATAAGAATAAAGAAGAAAATTAGGCCAAAAAATCAAATGAAAAACAAGGCGCCCTGCACATTTTTTTTTTGACGGCCCGAAAGGGCGGGCGTAGGGAAGGGAGTGCGCGCTGCCGAACGCCTAGCGCGCCGAATAAGAAAGAAGAGGTCGCACTAGCGCTTAAGGGGCCGGGTTTGCGTCAGGCAGCCTCTGTAAGTGGACCTGCCCACTATCTCGGGTTCGTTTCGTTCAGTTTTCTTTTCAGTCATTTGTTCGTTTTTCTCTATTTTATTATATTATTTTAAAAAACTATATTTACAAATAGTTTATATAAATATATTACAAAACTTAATTCACTTCATTTTTAAAATGTGATTATGACGCATTTAAAATAGATTCCCTAATGTGGAATATTTGTTCGCATAATTTCTAAATCATATTTGTACCATTACAAAAATGTTGTAACTATATTTCAAAATTCGTGATTTTCAAAAATATGTTCATGAAAGTTTTGAGTGAAAAAATATCACATGATTTTATAAAACTGTTCTTCATACTTTTTAATCACGTGTTTCTAAGATTTGTTCATGACATTTTGAATAAATGTTTATACCATGCAAAAAAATGTGCACGTATTTCAAAACAACTGTCCATCATATTTAGAAAAATATAAAATGTAAAAACATATACCATTTAAAAAATGATCAGGACATTTAATAAAATGTTCACACGTTACAAAAATATGTTTGTGAAATTTAAATAAAAATTATAAGATGTATAAAAAATTCTTTGTATAATTGAAAGAAAAATTGTACACAGAAAATGTCCGTATTTACACAGATCACGTACATATGGAAAAATAATCAAACACAAATAGAAATAACAGAAAAAACACGCGGAAGCTTCTAAAACCGGTCTGAACCAGTCCATAGAAGCTTCCAAAAACCGTTCACAAAACTTTACACAAACATGTATATATGTCGATCCACTTCCGCTCACGCTAGACGAGCTTCTGTCTCACAAAGGGTGAGATATAGCTCTGGCGCGATAAAATGGAGACCATGAAGATTTCCACCTGTAGGAGTGAGCCAAACTTAGGTGTAAAGCCTAAGCTTGGGGAAGTATATTTCCTTACCTACATTTCACTCGTGTTCTCATATATATTAATTATATGAATGGTTGCTTTATGATATTTGTATATCCATATTTGGTTTACGTTTGTTTCATTCACTCAAAATCAAGAAACCAAAAAATATTTCTCATTTTTTCGCTTCATTTTGTTGGGTCTTTATTGCCTTCTTTAGTGTTCTTTCTTATTTTTAGTTTGATTGTTGTCGTTTATTATGTTTCTTGTGCTATTCGCATTCAAAAAAAGAAACACGGTGTTCTTCTTTGGTTGGTTATTTTGCTCTTTTGAAGTTCTCTAAGAAAACAATGTATATATTTCCTTATTCTTTTTGCTTCTTCTTTGGAAGTTCTATTTGAGCCTCTTTGAAACTTTCAGGGTCTCTTTAATTCAAAGGATCTCCATAGGATTTTTTTAAGGATTAGAATCCTTAGAAATATTTCCTACGTTGGTCGTTTGATTCATAGAATTGAATGTTGTAGGATTTTTTCCTAAGGATTTATTTGTACTACATTTCACAGCAATTCTAACATCCACTCCAACCTCTTGAAAGAAATCCTTTGCTTTTTCCATGACATAATCAAACAAACTCAAATCCTATAGGGATGTAATGGACATGCCATTTCAATCCTATGTTTTTCTATTCCTGTGTTTTTGCAATCCTACGAATTAAAGAGGCTCTCAAAGTCTTAGGTCGCATATCAATCGCGTATAATCCGTGAATATTCACGCGAGCGCACGTGCGATATGTGCATTTGTGTTAGTTATCTCTCCATACATGTGCTCTACTACTCAACAAAAGGTGGATGCCATCCCTTATAAGCTGGTCAAAACCACCTCACCCAGCCAAGGTGGGACTAAACTTAACTTCTGGTCAATATCTCTTGCGTCGAGCCATTTCAGATGTCTCTTCTAGCCCACGCCGCGTTTAAAGGTGGCCAAAGCTAGTACTACTAGCTAGCGATATTGAGCCCACGTCGTTGAGTGACCACCTAGCTAGCTACTCTGAAACCCCTCAACAAAAGGCTAGCTACTATGGGTACATTTAAAGGTGGGAAAGTTCGATCTCCAAACTAAAACTAGCATAGATGATAGGACGACATGTGCAACACCCAAAGCTAATCAATCCAAAGAATTTCGGCTACAAGACAAGCCAAACCAAAGTGAATGTGTTCTCTGCCCAAACCGAGTCCAAACTATTTCCAACTCCTGGATTAACCCATATCTATACATGTGCGTGCCCTACATACTAATAAAGGAAGGTAACATTCTTGGTTTTGTCCAGCTTTTGTTCTTTTTTATCTACTAGAATAATGCCCGTGTGTTGCAACGGGATAAAAATATTCTAATACGTTAGCTTGTGATTTGCCAGACAATAGTAATGCGATTGTGCAAATAAATGCTCATCAAGTTCTGCCCGTAAATTACCTTATATTTTGATTAAAAGTTTGGTAAGTAAATTAAAGTGGAATTGGTTCAGAGGATGAGTAAATTAAGGTGGTTGATTGTCATATATATGGAAGGTTGGACGAAGGGGTGGTGGGAAGAAAGGTGAAATGAAAATCTTACGTTCTTTTTAAGTAGTAGAGATATATCTATACCTACTAATAAAATGAAGTAATATTCTTGATTTCGTGTCACTTGATTTCGTCCCGCTTTTGTGGGTTTTTAGGCATCCCGTGAACTTTATTAAGACGCCACAATGTTTACAATGTCCCGCTTTCGTGATAATCTTTGGTTTTGACCGTACGTGCAAACGATCTCTGCGTGATGTTTGGTGTGTACGAGCCTATTTTCATACATCGCATCTATAAGCCTTCCCAACCTCCCATTCGTAAGTCACCTCGTTGACACATTTCCCTCTCGTTTATGTTTTCTTTGGGAAAAGGAATTCCTCACTTACACACCTCGCTATTGTCTTAACTTAACCCACAAGTCCACAATCGGAAAGAAAAGAGTGGGTAACCCCACGCACGAACCCTGATGACCCCGACTGCAGCGGCTACCTCTGTGCCTCCGGTGATCACCCACCCCGGCTTCCCCGCTTTTCGAGTCTTTGGCCCTAATAGCACGCTCCACCATGCCTAGAATGAGCCCTCACAAGCCGATGAGAAGGACATGGCAGCCGGCAGCCGAAAGGCAGGCGGAAACAGAAAGAGAGGTAGGGATGCTCCCCGGTGGAGAGGAGGTTGCCATCTTCTCCTTTGTCGACTCTCGCGGCCAACCTATTGATCTTCAAGGCAGGCTCTATACCATCTTACATGTGTCTAGAGTTGATGGACCACGGCGTCAGAATTCGGGGAACTACATGCATAACACCGAGTCGATTTGCAGAGAAGGCATCAATCGTGTCGCCTGCTCGACGACAGCATCCACATGGCTGCAACTCACTAAGCCATTGATCTTCAATCTATAAACATCCCGTGCGTAACAGAAAGCAATCTAGGATCTCATCGTTGTCGTGTCTCCAAACACGTCCAGCCTCACTACGCTCGTATTTCAGTTCTTTTTTCTCATTTCAGTTCTTTTTTTTATTGTTGTTCTTTTTTACATGTTTGTTTTTAGTTTTGGTTATACTTTTTATTATTGAACGTTTTTTAAGTTTTCTTTAAACCATGGATATTGTTTACAAATTTGTAAACATTTGTTGAATTCATGAAAATTTTAGAAAAATTGTAAACATTTATTTCGAAACTGGTAAACTTTTTTTTCAATCGGGGAACATTTTGTTGAGTTAAAAAACATTTTTTTAACTGGGGAACAATTTTTTTAAGTTCACGGTCATATTTTCCCGAACATTTTTGGAATGCATGAACATTACTCAATTATTTCAGTAATTAAAAAGAAGAAAATTAGTCGAAAAAATCAAATGAGAAACAAGGCGCCCCCACATGGGACGGCCCGAAAGGGCGGGCGTGGGGAAGGGAGTGCGCGCTACCGATGGCAAACCCTATTTGGGGCTGCAGGCGGCCGTTATAGAGCATTTTGCTAACGGGCGCCTGCAGCGCTCCCGCGCTGGGCTGGCCCAGTTAGAGTTTTTACAAAATCTGGTGCGCGCCCAGCAAAACTCGAAATCACGAGCAAATCTTCATCTGCGAGGACAGTAACCACTCTGCCATCGAACTACTAGTGATACATAACTTATTTTTTTCTTTGTTCCCTACAGCCGCGGGACTACCCTGGTTTTGGGAAGCTTTCCAAACCGGGTTTTTCCTGGTTCGTGGTCATTGCCTGGGCGGTTTTTATTTGGTTTTCTTTTTTCTTTTTTGTTCTTTATAAATGTGTGTTTTTAAAATTCATTTTTCTAAATTGATGATTTTCTGTATAAAAAATTGGAAAACTTTATTCAAATTTATGTTTTTTTAAATTGATGAATTTTTTTCTAATTTGATGAACCTTTTTCCAAATTCAATGAACTTTTTTTAAATTGGACGAACTTTTTTTTTCATTTCAGTATTTCTTTTTATCAAATTTGATGAACATTTTTCAAGTTCGATGAACTTTTTTTCAAAATCAATGAACTTTTTTCAAATGTGATTAACTTTTTATCAAATCTGATGAACTTTTTTCAAATGCGATGAACTTTTTTCAAAATTTATGACCATTTTCAAATTCGATGAACTTTTTTTCAAATTTATGATCTTTTTTCTAATCCGATGACCTTTTATCAAATTTCCTCAAATTTAAAAAGTTCATTGTTTTGAAAAGAGTTCATGAATTTGAAAAATGTCATCAGATAAGGAAGAAATAGAAAACAAAAGAAGGTAAAAAGGAAAAAGGAACAAAAGAAAAGTGGAAATAAGGAAAAAGGAAAGAGGAAATAAGGAAAAAGAAACAATAAAAAGAAGAAAAAGATATAATCTAGCAGCTCTGCTTGAGTGGCCGCCTGGGTAGCCTGTTGTACTACAGAACAAGTGGTTGATGGTTCGTTTCTTCTAGCACGCAAGTTTTTTCTGTTTTATTCCTTTCGGTCGAGCCCTCGTGTTGGGCCGGCCCACCAGCGCAGCAGCGTGGGCGCGCCGAAGCCGCTGACTCTCCCGCGGGATCTCCTATGCGCCGCTCGTTGCGGCGAATTGCCGAGCAAACGCACAGGGGCGACTCCAGCTGGGCCGACCCATTAGCGAAACACAGTAAAAAATACAAAAAAGACTAAAACTGCTGGAGGAGGTAGGAATCGACCGTGGCACCTCCTGTGACTTACGCACGACCCTAGCCAATGGGCTACATAAGTTTACTTGTTTTACTATGGCGCGCGCAGCTAAAGGTAATGCGGACGCGAACATTATTTTGAGAAAAGTATTTTTTTAATGCGAACACTTTTCAAATTTGAGAAGAACAACTAAAAAAATATAATCAGAATTTACTGAACCAACACGAGTTTTAACAAAATCGATAAACACAAAAAAGTTTTTCGAAAATCTGAACAAGTATTTAATAGTGATTTTTGCAAAAAACATAAATATTTTTTAAAGGAGAACAAATTTTGAATTGTGAACAAATAAAAATTGTAAACATGATTTTTTTGGGTAAACATGAAATTTTTTAAAATTTTCAAACAAAATTTTGAAACGGGAACAATTTTTAAAATAAAAAACAAATTCTAAATTTCTAAAACAAATTGTAAAATGGAGAACAATTTTGAAAATCCCAAACAAATTTGAAATGTGAACAATTTTTCAATAAGTGAACAAAAATTTGAAAAATAAGAACATTTTTTTGAAATTTGTGAACAATTTTTTAAAACATGCATTTTTTGAAATCCATGTCATTATTTTCAAATTTCTCAAAAAATAGAAAAAAAAGTAATTCGAACATTTTTTGAAAAAACAAGAACATTTTCTGAAAATTTGGAACAAAAATTTTGAAACCCGAAACTTTTTTGAATTTATGAACAAATTTTGTAAAATGGGAATATTTTTTGAATTTGTGAACAAAATCAGGAAAACAGGAACATTTTTTGGAATTCGGATTTTTGTTGAAAATAAACTTGAAAAGGAAAAAAAGAAAAAAGAAAAGAGAACAGAAAAAAGAAAAGAAAAAAGAAAAAGACGATAAATAGAAAAAGAAAAACGAAAAAGAAACTGAAAAAGAAAAAGCCGGTTCAAGAACCTTCTAGAAATTTCCCAAAACCGGAAAAAACCGGCTGGAAACATTTTCCCAAAACCGAGTCTGCTGTAACGCTAAAATGGGCCGGCCCACTCGTTTCGCTCGCTCGCACCTCCCTGTGCGAAGCTTCGACAGCTTGCCACAACGAGCGGCAAGTAGGATTTTCCCTCTCCCGCTGCCGATGGAAAAACCTATTGGACGCATATTGCTTCAAACTGTCGACATATCGCGAGCGATTTTGGGCCGGCCCATCTGTACCGTCCGTACGCGTTCCGGTTTTACAAACCTTTTAGAGTGTTCCCAGTCGGTACTTACTGGTTTTGGAAACCATCTAGAAGGTTCCGGGACCGGTTTTCTATTTTTCCTTTTCTTTTTCTTTTTTACTCTTTTTGTTTTTTCTTCTTCCTTTTTCTTGTTCTTTTTTCTTTTCTTTTTCTTACTTTTTTCTTTTCTTTCTGTTTTCCTTTTCAAATTAATTTCTCTTTTCAACAAATTTCTTTTCTTTGGTTTTTTATTTCCATATCTCTTCTTAACATTTTTTCAAACTTTTTACAAAATATTCAAAAAAATCTTCTTTCAAGTTCAGTTTTCGAAAAAATGTTCTAAAAATTAAAAAAATGTTCTTGTTATACAAAATAGTTCAAACTTTCGAAATTCAGAAAATGTACTGGATTTTAACTTCACATATAGAAAAAGCATTCACGCTATCAAATTGTTCGGGATTTTTCAAAATTGTTCTCCGTTTCAAAATTTGTTCTCAAGATTCAAAAAATGTTTGTGTTTAAAAAATTGTTCATGCTTCAAAATTTGTTCTCTGTTTCAAAATTTGTTCTCAACATTCCAAAAATGTTTATCCTTTTAAAAAATGTTCTTTCAAAAAATGTTTCGGAAATTCAAATTTTGTTTGTATTCATAATTTAGTTTGTGTTTGTGAAAGAAATCGTACATTCAGAAAAATTCTCAAATTTTGTGTTTTAGACATCTTAAAAAGTTACTCAATGTTTGTGTGTTTGAAAAAATGTGCGTGTTTCAAAAATTGCTCGAAGTTTCAAAAATTGTTCACGTTTTACAAAAAAGTTCGTGTTTTAGAAAAATGTTCGAACCTATAGAAAAATGCCTTCATGTTTATCATTTTTGTTCACGTATACTGAAGAAAGAGCATTTACACAATTGTTTTCCGTTTCAAAATTTTGTTCTGAATTTTCAAGAATTGTTTCTGTTTTTAATTTTTGTTCAACAATTAAAAAATATCACATTCTCAGAAAATGTTCTGGATTTCAAAAAAAAATCATAAATTCAAGAAATGCTCCTGTTTTTAACTTTTGTTCGCAAATTCAAAAATGTTCCGGGACTTCGAAAAATGTTCACATTTCTTAAATTTTGTTCACCAATTCAAAAAAATGGAATTTTCTGAAAAAAAATTTGCTGCTTTCCAAATTTTATTCACATCATCAAAATGGTCATTTTTTTCAAAATTTGACCCCAAATTCCATAAATGTTTTGGGGAATGCAAAAAACTGTTCATGTCTAGAAAATTTCGTCGTAATTTTGAAAAATGTTCGTGCTTTCAGTTTTTTGTTCATGTTTTTCAGAAAATGTTTTGCATTTTCAAGGAATTCTTTTTGATTTCCGAAAAAAATGTCGTATTCATGTTGTTCCTTTATTTTGAATTTTTATTTTTTTGAGATTCCCAAAAATGTTTCAAGTTTTAATTTTCTATTTCTATGAAATATGAAAATGTTTGTGGCTTATGTATTAAATCCCAGGAATTATGGTGGCTATTAGCGTTGCTCACTTGCAGTAGGTTCTCTCAAAAAAACCTTGCAGTAGGTTATCTGTTCGATCCCTGACGCTGTTTTATATTTATTTAATTATGGCGCTTCGATCTTAACATGAGAAGTTGAATGGCGCATTGGCTACCATAGCGTGCTATCGACCACGAGGTCCCATGATCGATTCGCAGCTCAAGCGCGCACTATATTTTGCGTTTTTTCATATCACAATAGTGCCACCAGAAATGGGCCGGCCCAGGGTAGCGGCACCCTGTGCGAAATGTCGGTACTTTGCCGCAACGAGCGGCAAATAGGAAGTCCCCCGATGTTGATTGCCTAGCGGCCCGATTAAGAAGAGGTTGCACTGGCGCTTAAGGGGCCGAACACGGTTTGGGTCAGGCAGCCTATGTAAGTAAACCAGCCCACTATCTCGGGTTCGTTTCGTTCGTTCAGTTTTCTTTCGAGTCATTTGTTGGGTTTTTTACATTTTACTATCTTCTTTTAGTTTCATATTCGATAGTGCCACTGGAAATGGGCCGGCCCAGGTTAGCGGCGCCCTGTGTGAAATGTTGGCACTTTGCCGCAACGAGCGGCAAATAGGAAGTCCCCTGATGCCGATTGCCTAGCGCCCCGATTAAGAAGAGGTTGCACTGGCGCTTAAGGGGCCGAACACGGTTTGGGTCAGGCAGCCTATGTAAGTAAACCAGCCCACTATCTCGGGTTCGTTTCGTTCAGTTTTCTTTCGAGTCATTTGTTGGGTTTTTTACATTTTACTATCTTCTTTTAGTTTCATATTCGATAGTGCCACCGGAAATGGGCCGGCCCAGGTTAGCGGCGCCCTGTGTGAAATGTTGGCACTTTGCCGCAACGAGCGGCAAATAGGAAGTCCCCTGATGCCGATTGCCTAGCGCCCCGATTCAGAAGAGGTTGCACAGGCGCTTAAGGGGCCGAACACGGTTTGGGTCAGGCAGCCTATGTAAGTAAACCAGCCCACTATCTCGGGTTCGTTTCGTTCAGTTTTCTTTCGAGTCATTTGTTGGTTTTTTTACATTTTACTATCTTCTTTTAGTTTTGTTTATATTTAAAAATATGGTAAATAAATAATTACA
The DNA here is from genome assembly GCF_018294505.1 of Triticum aestivum. Taxonomy (NCBI): domain Eukaryota; kingdom Viridiplantae; phylum Streptophyta; class Magnoliopsida; order Poales; family Poaceae; genus Triticum; species Triticum aestivum. The sequence continues at coordinate 515,143,120 of NC_057795.1, forward strand.
AAAATTAATTCGTTTCATTTTTAAAATGTGTTTATGATCATTTAATATAGGTTCCCTAATTGTAGATTATTTAATTGCATAATTTCAGAATAATATTTGTACCATTGGAAAAATGTTGTAATAATATTCAAAAAATAATGAATTTTAAAAATATTTTTATGAAATTTATGAGTGAAAAAAAAAAGTTTTTACAAAAATGTTCTTCATATTTTAGAAACACGTGTATCTAAAATGTGTTCACGACATTTTGAATAAATGTTTATACCATGTAGAAAAAAGTTTAGATAGTTGTTTTGAAAAAGTTCTGTATCATTCAAAAAAATGTGCACGCATTTCGAAACAAATGTCAGTCATATTCAGAAAAAAATAGAAGGTAAAAAATGTTTCATACCGTTCAAAAATGTTTATGACATTTTCTAAAAAATCACACATTACAAAAATATGTTTGAGAATTTTTAAAATAACCATCTTCCCTAAAAAAGTTAGCTACAATGGGTTCGACGTCCAAACTAAAACTAGCCTAGATGATAGGACGACACGTGCAATACCCAAAGCAAATCAATCCAAAGAACTCCATCTACAAGATAAACCAAACCATAGTGAATGTGTTCTTCGCCCAAGCGAGTGCAAACTATTTTCAACTCTTGGATTAACCCATATCTATACCTGTACCTACCCCTACCAACTAATAATGGGAGTTAATATTGTTGGTTTCGTCCCGCTTTTGTTCCTTTTTATCTATATATCTGTACCTACTAATAAAATGAGGTAATATTCTTTGTTTCGTGTTACTTGATCTCATCCCGCTTTTGCGGTTTTTTAGGCAAAATCTCGTAATCTCTATTAAGACGCCACAATGTTTACAGTGTCCCGCTTTCATGATATTCTTTGTTTTTGACTGTACGTACAAAATGATGCGTGCATGATGCTCGATGTGTACGAGCCTATTTTTCATATATTGCATCTATAAGCCTTCCCAACCCCCCGTTCATAAGTCACCTCGCCGACACGATTCCTTCTCATTTATATTTTCTTTGGGAAAAGGAGTTCCTCATGTACACACCTCGCCTATTGTCTTAACTTAAACCCAGAAGGCCACAATCAAAAAGAAAGAGTGCACAACTCCACGCACGATCCCTAATGACCCCAACTGCAGTGGCTACCTCCGCGCCTCCGATGATCACCCACCGCTGCTCCCCCGTTTTTCGAGTTTTGGCCCTAATAGCAAGCTCCGCCATAACTAGAATGAGCCCTTACAAGCTGATGAGAAGGACGTAATGGCCTACAGCGGGAAGGCAAACGGCAACGGAAAAGGCAGGGGTGCTTCCCGGCGGAAAGGAGGTTGCCATCTTCCCCTTCAACTCTCACGGCCACCCTATTGATCTTCAAGGCAGGCTTTATACCAGCCTACATGTGTCTAGAGCTGATGGATCACGACATCGGAATTCGTGGAACTACATGCATAACACCGAGTTGATCTACAGAGGAGGCGTCAATTGCGTCGCCTGCTCGATGGCAGCATCCACGTGGCTGCAACGCCCTCGGCCATTGACCTTTAATCTTTAACCATCTCGTGTGTGACACAAAGCAATCTAGGATCTCATCGTCGCCGTGTCTCCAAACACGTCCAGCCTCACTGTGCTCATATTTTTGTTATTTTTCTACTGTTGTTCTTTTTTATATGTTCCTTTTTTTGTTTGGTTATATTTTCGATTATTGAATGGTTTTTAATTTTGTCAAATCATGAATATTTTTTACAAATTTGTGAACATTTGTTGAATTCATACACATTTTAGAAAAATTGTAAACATTTATTGCGAAAACTGGTATACTTTTTTTAAATCGGGGAACATTTGTTGAATTAAAAAAATTAACTGGGAATAATTTTTTAAGTTTGCGAAAATATTTTGCCGAACATTTTTCAAATGTATGAACATTATTCATATAAGCATTTTATGAATCCGCTATATTTTTAAAAATTGATGATATTTCTTGTTCACTGGGATTTAGAAAAATTTAACACTTTCTACAAAATATTTTTTTTTCTGAATTCGCAAGCATTTTTTCAAGTTCATGAATGCCAACATTATTTTGAATCCTTGAACATTTAATATTGAGATTTTTGCGAAATTCACAAAACAAATTAAATATGGAACTCTTCTTAAATGCAGAATTATTGCAATAAGAAAAAACAAGAAATTTAGGCCACAAAATCAAATGAAAAAAAGGCGGGGAAGTGGGGAAGGGAGTGCGCGCTGCCGATGGCCTAGCGCGCCGAATAAGAAGAGGTCGCAGTGGCGCTTAAGGGGCCGAACAGGGTTTGCATTAGGCTGCCACTGTAAGTGGACCTGCCCACTATCTCGGGTTCGTTTCGTTCAGTTTTCTTTTCAAACATTTGTTCGTTTTGTTTTTATTTTATTAAATTCTTTTAATTTTGTTTTTTTAAATATTCTATATAAATATATTTAAAAAATAATTCACTTCATAAAATGTGTTTATTACGCATTTAAATATGCTCCCTAATTGTGGAATATTTATTCGTGCAGTTTCAAAATAATATTTGTACCATACGAAAAATGTTGTAACAATATTATAAAATTCATGAGTTTCAAACATATGTTTATGCAAAATTTTGAATGAAAAGATATCATAAGATTTTACAAAAATGATCTTCATATTTTAAAAACACATGTTTCTAAAATTTGTTCGTGACATTTTGAATAAATGTTTATACCATGCAGAAAAAAAATGTTTGGATAGTTGTTTTTAAAATGTTTTGTATCACTCAAAAAAAGTCCATGCATTTTGAAACAAATGTTTGTCATATTTAGAATAATATAAAATGTACAAAAATGTTTCTTACCGTTTAAAAAATGATCATGACATTTTATAAATGTTCACGCGTTACAAAAATATGTTTGTGAAGTTTTTATTGTTTTTTTAACTATTCGTGTAATTGAAAGAAAAACTGTACACGGAAAATATTCGTATTTACAGACATCACATGCATCAGAAAAATGAAAAAAAAAAGATAAAACACAAATAGAAAAAAATAGAAAAAACACACAGAAGCTTCTAAAACCGGTCTGAACCAGTCCATAGAAGCTTTCGAAAACCGTTCACAAAACTCTACAGAAACATGTATATATGTCGATCCACTTCCTCTCACGCAAGACGAGCTTCTGTCTCACAAAGGGCGAGATATAGCCATGCCGCAATAATAATGGAGACCATGAAGATTTCCACCCGTAGGAGTGAGCCAAACTTAGGTCTAAAGCTTAAGTTCGGGGAAGTATGTTTCCTTACCTAAATTTCGCTCATGTTCTCATATACATTAATTACATGAATGGTTGCTTGATGTTACTTGTATATCCATTTTTGGTTTCTCTTTGTTTCATTCGCTGAAAATCAATAAATGAAAAAACATTTCTCATTTTTTTTCACTTTGTTTTGTTGGGTTTTTGATTGCCTTCTTTTATATTCTTTTTTATATTTCTTGTGTTTGCTGTCGTTTCTCTTGTTCCTTCTGCTATTTGCATTCAACAAAAAGAAAACTCGATGTTCTTCTTTGGTTGGTTATTTTGCCCTTTCGAAGTTCTCTAAGGAAACAACGTAAATATTTCCTCATTCTTTTTGCTTCTTTTTTGGAAGTTCTATTTGAGCGCCTCTTTGAAACTTTCAAATTTTCAAAAAGATTTTCTCTTCGCTTCCTTTTGCATTCTTGTTTGTTTTCTTTAAGAAAAAACATCTCTAAAAAAATTTTGTTGTGTTTCTTTGACTTCCTTTTTGCCTTCTATTTTTCAAGAAAATCCAAAAAGATTGCTTCTTTCACTGTTCTTCTGTTTTTCATTTGGTTTCTTTTTGTTGTTCTTTTTGGCTTTTCTTTGCCGAAATCTTTTGAAGTTTCTTCCGTCTTTGTGTGTAAGTTGTTAATCCAAAACTTCATAAAAGATTCCTTATATGTGTTGTGTTTTGAAGAGAAAAAATTTATGATTGGCTCTTATGTGCTTTACTGTTGAACTAATGGAAAGACCAAAAATGTTTTTATTGTTTAGCTTGAGTCATGAAAACACTTGCACTATATTATGATTATCAATGTTATTCAAGTTGTGCATGTGACAAGGCAATAATGACGATTATTTGGTGAAGTAGTTGCGACCGAGAAAGTTGGTATTATCATATCTATATTACTATATAGTGTACGAGTTTTGAATTGAAGCAACAGCACGATCCTATCCGTTGGTCTCATAAATCTAAAAGTTGAGACTCAAAGGATTCGCAGTAAACAGTTGCCTGCAGCTGCATCCGCTGGTTTCTGGAACAAACGCGTCACACCTCCTCTCTTCTCGCCATGTTGCATGTGCCATTGCATCAGGCAAAGAGCCAAGACAGAGGCGGAGACAAGTGAACGTTTTTAACGGGCTATATACTGTATATCAGCTAATGGCCGCAGCTAATTGCATCATTAGTTCATATAAAAAAATACATTCCCTGGAATCAACTACACCGAATATAGAGAAGACCAAAGCCATGTAGCCCATACATGTAGGTTTGGCTAACTATTGTTTTGCCCTTGCATAATTGATCGATCCGATTGATTGATTGATCTACGTGTGTGTTCGGCTGGACTACTTGGGGCGTTTTTTATTACAGCCCAGTGAAATGTAAAAGACAGCCACAATACCAAATTCATTAGCAGAAAACTGCCACTTCATAATTCATGGCAAAACTCACCGCACGAAAGAATTGACAATGGCAAAAACACTGATGATAAACGCTAATTACTTTAATTCTCTTCCAATTGTCTTCAAGACATGTTTTCGAAATAGAATGAAAACAATTTTCTTTACATTACATGATTGTAAAGAAAAATAACTGTAAAGTTGACATTATCAACTTGTTCAACGCTCCTGGTTGTAGAGTTCAATTTAAGTTAACAGATATGTAATATCCTTTTGTAGTTCTAGATATATATTATGATGATTTGCCATCAATGCTATCGCGAGACATAACATATCGTGATGTTTTGTAACTTTTGTGAACATTGACTTTTCGCCTCCCCCATATCTAAATCCTGGATCCGCCCTTGGCCGAGTACGAGAGATGTATTGTTTAGGAAGAGAAACAGAAGCAAACAATTTGTGGGTTTCACCACGTACATCTATTTTTCCCTACGGAAATTTCCACACGCGTGCTATCATGCTAATTGCCATTTTTTATTACTTCCCTGCATGTATACGCCAACAATATTTTTTTTGCTGTGAATTCATTGCAAATCACTATATGCTTTTTTCTTCTTCTTTTACTAGGATCATAGGAACTACACTGTTAAGACGTGCATTGCACGTGTATACATACTAGTATTGCTTTTGTTTATGTACGAATGTATAACCTCACTGGATGCGCCAATTGGCGCAAAGACCAACGGTAGGTCAGAAGATAAGCAAACTACTTGAAGGATTTTTTTTCCTCGACTATATGTGCATGATTATGCTCATGCTGTGTTTTTATTTGTCTTGCAATTATCATTTCCCATAGCTTTCACTGATGATCTACTTTTGATGACATGAGATTGAATATAAGATGGAAGTTACGTGAACTGTTTGTAGATACCAACAACTGGGTCAATAGGAAGACCGATCACACACCTGACACCCCTACATTACATGTTCTAATACATCGAAACCTTCTACTTGGAACAAAAGAGACGACTCGAGGCCATCGGTTTCCCATCAGAGTATGCGCCAGCATTCCCATTTGAGCAGCCACCCGTTGCGCCAACCAACTGAAACCCGACAGTTAAGTGAACTATTTGAAACATAAGACGGGAGTTACGTGAACTGTTTTGAAGAGACCAATGCAACCACCGGCACAAATACCAACTGCAGCTAAGAAGAGAAGCAACTAATAGAATCGAAATTTTAGGTTATTCGAAGGATGTTTCTCGTGAATAGTCTGCAAGCGATTACATACGTATTGGTACATAACCAGAACTGTCAAGGCCTCCTAATCAAAACAAAAAGTCAACATGTGAAAGGGTTCGGCGGGCCCTTCTTGTCACATACGTTCATGCACTACTAGTGGCGAAACATGGTTTGTCTGATCAATGGTCTCAAGGATTGCATAGGGACTCGAGAACCATGTGCCCGGTCACTGGAGCCGGACGTCCCACTGGCAAATAAAGCATGTGGCCTGTCGGGCACACAACATTCCCAGCCAACCGAGCGTACGTGCCCAACTGACGCAAGCGAGTCAACTGTTCGGGGGGCAAAGGACGCCAACAGGCGGGTCCGGCTCATGCGTCTCACTCAGCAAATTGTGTGGGAGGGCGCACGTCGACCGAACCAAAACCACTACATGACGGTGACCCTGACCATGTCTGCATCCACCCGTCATGGACCCACCAAGAAACGAAATCCCTATGAACACCTCGCCAATACTCTGGCTCCATTGAGTAGTTTTTGCCATCAGATGGAACCTGAATTAAAAATACGTATTACTTATTACATTTGATTATGTATAGTTGTAGAAATATGCATTGAACATAAGTGCAATAATTGAATGGAAAATGTTTTTTCATGCATGACGTATCAACGACGATCTTCAAACTTATATGTAACAAAAAAATAGGAACTACATTCGCATGTATGAATCAATGATTTGCTTTTGATGATATATAACAGATTTTTAGTTGGGCGACCTTGAACTACACGCATTTCCTATGCACTAAGACGGAGGCAGTGAAAGCGCAGGTTATCTCCCAGAGGGGGTGAATGGGAGACTTTTGGAAATTCGTCAAACTATGATGAATTTGACGAAGATCAGAGTGAAGAAATAGAAACACAAAGGAAACCAAGTCATCACAGAATCAGAATACATGCAATCATGATACATAATAGTGAAGAACATGCAATCATACAAGCACGAAGAATATGAACTGAGGAAGTAGAGATAGCAAGATGAAATTTTTCAGTTCAAATTCGTCAGAGGATAGGTCACAAATTCTTCAGCAGCGGAATGGTGTAAGAGATGGTGATGAATTTGAAACCAGGTTGGCTCGGTGAAGAAACAACAATTTGGTAGACCAGGTCTAATTGCTGCATCAACTGTACGTCTGGTTGAAGCGACCGAGTCGCAACTCAGAGGACACGTAGTCCTTAGGCCTCGCTCAATCACTCGTGGTAAGTCTTTAAGGTAGACTTCCAAAACCTTCACAGACTTGTTCACCGGCACACCATAATGACTCTTGGTATACTCAGAACTTGACGCCCAACCATCTGGAAGAATGATAGTCTTTAAAGGTAACAAATGTCAGATCACACTTTGGCTCTGGGTTTTTCCTCACTTAGGATTCTCTCAAGATCGTCGCAGAATGAGTTGCTCTAAAATGACAAGTGTCAGGTTCTCTCGGAGCAGCCAACCAACAAGTAGTTGTGGAGGCGACTATTTATAGCCAGGGGGCAACCCGACATGAATTGCCATAAACTCCCTTCTCTGATTAGCCCGTTGTCAGGATAAGGATTCACCCGGCAGTAGGCCCACGGCACAGTAGTGGTCAGAATTTGAACTCTCAAATTCATCAGGGCACTCAACTTTCTCACGGTAGGCAGATCGCACTAGCGAACTCCTAACTCCTCAACCTGACCAAATTCGTCAGCTAATCCGGAGATTTCCAAAGGCTTCACTTGAAGCGGACTGTGTATGTATATGTTTGAGTAAGTTTGAGCATCACTCTGGAAATGTGAATATGTTTCACCTATACCCCTTTAATAGTATAGTTTTTTCTATGACTCAACTAAGAAGAAGAAAACCTACGAAAACGAAGTCTTCAAACTTCAAAGTCTTCATGTCAATTTCTTCAAAGGCCGTACCTATTTCATCACCAAATTCTTCACTTGAAGAAATCCATTTTTAGGGTTCGACTTCCACATGTTAAACTGAATCTTCAGGGACACTGTTTCCTGTGTATACTCACAATCACATTAGTTCCTCAACCTATTTGTCTTCAATACTCCAAAACCACTAAGGGCACTTGATGCACTTAAAAGAAGTAACTACATCAGCCATCTGAACCTACAGGATTTGCCACCAAAGGGACGAAGATGACAGTAATTGGCGCAGAGAACAATTACAGATGCTGACACACAAACCAACCGCAGCCTAAAATTTAAGCAAACTATTTGAAGGATTATTTCCCCAATTGTCTACAAATGATCATGTTCAACCATTTGAAGGATTTCTGCCAAGCGCTAGCTACTTGCTTCAGACCATATAAATTTTTATGAATTTTATAGACATGATTAGCTTTGTTAGGGTTAACAAAGCCGAGAGTTTGTTATAAATAAACTTCCTCCTCAATCTCACCATTCAAGAACACCCTCTTAACATCCATTTGATAAAGAGTGGTGTTATGGTGATTAGCATATAACAAACGAATGGCTTCAAGTCTAGCAAGGGGGCATAACTTTCACCATAAGGGGAACGTATGCAATTTGCCAAGAAAGTTTAACATCAGCCAAAATCTATATGCATTGAACATGTGAGGAATCTATATAAGAACATGCTCCTATATTGGAGGGAAGCATGTAAGGCAAAATAACCCATATAACTTTAATAGTACAAAATCACACGTAGAAATTATGTCACAACTTCTATATCCAAACAAATGACCCAACACTAATTAGGTTGTCAGTCCAAACTTATGCTCAACTTGAAGTGAAACATCGTTGAAAATTCTGATTGAACATTGAAAAAGAACAAAGTTAACATGAAAAGATGATGTCCCTGTACAATTTAAATAAAAGAATATTGTGCGTTTCAGTTCTCACATTTCCTATGCAACAACGTGACCATAATGATTCCTCTCGTTAAAAACAATGATCTTTCCAAATGGTGATGCTTTGCAGAATGATGTAATTAAGAAAAGGTTCGAGTTAGGGGAGAAATCTCATACCGAAGAAACAATTAGCTCGGAAACTCAGAATGCTCTCTACAAATTTGCAAAATTGTCTTCACTTAACTGAGATATCTCTAACTGGTTAGGAGCCCCAGGAATCTCCATCTGCTTCAATTATAACCTTCAAATAAAAAGAGAAAAGTGGTTGTTGTTTTTGGACCCGGAGAAAAATGGTGTTATGACGTATATCTAACATATGTGGCCATGCATGCACTTTCATCCTTGATCTTTCCATATAACCAGGCATGAGACAATCACAACGCCAAAGGAAAATTGCCTACTACTTTGGTATAAAACAAAATAAAACAAAAGAAAGAACAAATCAGGAACCAATATTCTTTTTCAACAACTATTATCATTCCATTCCTAATTTTTGGATAAAGCATGGGGATGTACGATTCCTACCTCTACACACTTCTCTTTTCCTTAGTGGTGCTAGGCTGGTTGCAAATGTCGACAATCTTCGTCCTCTTGTCTCCTCCTCCACGAGGGACAACTCTACTTGACCTCAGGTTCCGTCCACCTCTCATCCATCTCCTTGGCGCGCATGAAAGAGCAGCTAGCTGCAGAATAATTTAGGGAGACTCATTAGGTTCAAGATAATTGGGGAGAATTTGCCATGAAAGTAATACAAGATGGTTTACGGAGGCATGCGATGGTGCATCTAGCCACGGAGCACCATACCACACGGTTGGGGAATAACCATAGAAATATTGAAGGACATGAGGAGTAAGTTATTGTGAGAGGCTAGAAGCCATGCCGAAACAGAAATGTATGGAGCATCGATGCCATCGGCTACTACGTGGGAGAATCAAGTCAGCGTGGAGAAGATGTAGAGGGAGAATGAAACCCGCCAGTCGGCCAAATTAATTGGGGGAGGGGGGGAATTAATTAGGAGAGGGCTACCTCATGAAACTCTTGTCCCTAAAATCTCTGCTCGGGTTAGCATCCATGGAATACTTAAATTTTGAAAAACTTCATGAGCTACCTCCCTACATGCAACAAAGTCAAATTAGGATTAAAAGGTTGTCTGGAACATTGGAGGTTTGAAGGAACAAAGGCAGACCCACCGGATATCCACGTCGACAAGGGCCGTCGTGCTTGGGCTGGGCCAGAGAAGCCCCCGTCCAAGCCCAGCAACCAAAAAGCATATTCCTAACCTACTCCCGTACTCCGACCACGCACCAACCATTTCGCACGCAACCCCAGATGCGATCTTGCGGCTCCTCCCCCGTCCCCGCCGTCGCCGGCGCCCCGGCGGCACCTTCCTTCCTCGCCGCCACACCCAGCCCCTCCCACTCCTCGCCCCCTCGCCACCGATTTCTCCTATGCCCGAGTCCAAGATGCAAGCTTTATCCCCTCCTCCGTCACGGCGCCGGCGACCCGGCGGCTCCGGCCTTCCTCCCCGCCGCCCGCCTAGCCCCTCCTCTCTTCCTTGCCTCCCTGCCCCCGCTTCCGCCGATGGCCCCTTAGCATCACCGCGGATCCAGCTTCCCCCCCTTCCCCCGGGCCGATGGCGCCTTCTCGTCCCCAAATCCGCCGCTGCAGCCTACACGGGCCACAGGTGAGGAATAAAAATTAGGTCTTTTGTCCCATTCCAGCGGTTACCCTGACTCGTCTTTTCTCTTCTTTCAGCTGATTATCCTGAAGGCCAACGGCGTCAAGCTGGTCCAGATCTGCCAGTGCTGCTCAGGAATCTCGAGCGGGCGCACATCCTGACCTGGCGAGCGAGCAGGCGACCTGACCTGGCGAGCGAGCAGGCGACCTGTGGTAGGCGCACATCCCAGCATAATTCAGTTGTTCAATTACATATTTGTCATGTGTAATCTGTATTTTTTTTTCAACAATAGCTGCTGGATTAAATGGTTGGCCCTATCCATGTTTAATCATATAGTATAATTTTGGATCATTGCTTCCATTTTGGTGAGGCAACTCTGTCGCTGGAACTCTATGATCTGCCGCTCAATGGGACATGCACACACTTGGTGAAGCATCCACGTAACCTCTTGGGTGATGTTGGTGTTTGGGGCTTGCACTTGAAGTGTTTTGTCTCAGCCAAGATGTCGCCGGTGGCTACACGGTCTGGCTTGTGATTTGGGTCACTATGATCCTGTAATGAATTGAACATAGTGCTGTAGTGCTAAACTGTGAAAGCCACATAAGATTAAATTGTTTTTTAGTATGCATCTTGTAATCTTGCTATAAAACTTGATAAGTATTAAAAGAAATGGAGTGGAATTAAGTCTACAGTTACTGTAACCCTCGCTGTAGTTTGTGCATGTTTATGACTTCTGCCCTTTTCTGTTGCTTGAAATAGCATGTAGATGATTCTGCAACAGGATTTGGAGCCCCGTTTCCATGTCTCTTATTGCATGAATCTGAAACAGGAGAAGATGACGTGAGTTCATAAACATTATTTATTTTTTAAGCAGCGTAATTACCTTTCTGCCTACCTGTTTATTTAAAGCTGATAAAATTGCCTTATGGACAGGAAATCGACGAAGCTGTAGATATTTGGAACTTGTGGAAATGTAGCTCTGGGTTGGATGTCCTTTCTAATGTTTTTGGGGCCGACATTCTTTCTACCTTTTGATTCAGGTAACTTACTGCTGGTTCCACAGACTCCAGAGCTTCTAAACATTGATCTTAGTTCAGGTTGCAATGATTCGTTGACGTGAAACCTTCAGTTATTAATCAGTAGCAAGTAATAAAGAACTCTTATAAGTAATATAACATGTTTCTGGGTATGCTTGGTTCAATGCTATGATTGACACTATTTTCTTGCTGATAGTCAGTGCCCCAGTGACACAGAACCTAAAAGCTATAATTTTAGCTGCTTTGTAATCAAATGTGTAAAAACGCACTGTGAGACCAGTTATTACTATAGCTAGTAGGTCTCTAGTAAGTAGTAACTGGATGTTTTCATAAGCCATCTCGTGGATTACTGCCCAAGGGCCTTCCTGTTTGAATTGATGCTTGTTACAGTAATTTACGGGCTACAACTGCTCAGCATAATTTAGTTGTTCAATTGCATATTTATCTTGATATTCTCCCTGTATCTTTGATATGTTTGCTCGGCCTGGTTCAGCTTGTTGAAGTGTGGCCATCAATTTTGGAGGTAATGTCATGTTCCTTGATACCCATATAGATTTTATCCTCTGCTTTTACCAATCTATTCGTAGCCTGATAACTCAGTTGCTTATGTTGGATCTGACAATGAATAGCCAAATCGCAGACACATTTGAAAGTCTGTTCCTGAATTGACCGTGTTTATATGCTTATCTAACGTTGGTTGCGTGTGAGAATGTCTAGATGAACCTAAGATTCCGAGAGCCTGTTTATATGCTTATCTAACGTTGGTTGTGTAAGATTGCGATGATTCAAATTATACTGATTTGAAGAGAATCACTTAATTTCTGCTGATTAGTCTATAATTATGCTCATTTAGCAATCATCACTAGTTTCTCAGACAGTGTAGCCAAATGACCTGTTTTCAAGCAATTCATCTAATAGAAAATTCAGATATACGGAGTATTAAACAAAATGGAGCACTTTAAAGCATTAAAAAAATATGCATTGGCAACTATGTGAAGTGAGAAAGGGTGGGCACCAAAGCCGTGAAAGCACCACCCGACCAGCTTTGTGTAATACGGCGGTGGGGAAGCCTGCATGGTGCTGCTAACATTGAACTGTTACCCATTTGTTTTAGCAGAAGGCTCTTACCCAAGTATGTTAGTTTCGGCATAGTGCTGTATTGCTGCTAACACTCAGCTGTTGCCTGTTTATTTTAACTTAGCGTAATGCTGCTACTGAACATGTAATCAGTTATTTAATGCTTTGAATGAAAATATTCAGGAGGAAGAGAAGGAAGAAAGAGAAGGCAAAACAAAAGAAGGAAGAAAAGGCAAATCTCACAGAACAGGAGGCTGGTGAAGAATATTTGGCTTTAAAGGAAATGACTGGGCCTACTGCTAGGCAAGAAGAAGAAATGATATTAGCAAAACAACATGACCAGGAGCAGCTCTGTAATATCAGTCGAACATTGGCTGTGCTGGCATCTGCATCGGTATGATCCTAGCCCATCTGTATTTTCTGTCAGTACTTCGTGGACTGTTAGTGATGGTGCCATAATTACTTACATTGCAGTCTGTTAGCAAGGAGCGTCAAGAGTTCCTGAGCCTTGTCAACAAGGAGGTACGATGTGAATTTTTGAAGTGGGGTCAGAGGGACAATTACCATACATCATTTTTTTTGTTTGTTGCATGTATGAACTGTTTTACCGTGGAGTCTGAGTAGTACTTAATTGTTGAGGAATGCAGATAAAACTATGTAACTCCATGCTTGGAAGAGAAGACACAGAGGGGGCAGAAGAAGCTAAGAAGGCATATATGGCTGCTAGAGAGGAGTCAGACGACATCACCGAGGTTGCTTCAGAGGAAAAAGTCTTGTCAGCGCTGATTGACAAGGTATGCATTTCTTCCATGCATGAATAGTCAAAGCTCGTAACACTCTCCTGGTTCTATTGGTACACTATATATTTGCTCTGGTTCGCTGTTTAAGGGAATCGCTTTTTTCCCTGACTTCGTCGGCTACTGATGACTAGCTTGAGAAGCTGAAACGGTTAAATTACTGGGGCACAATTTTGTCAGATAATGATTTACTTCTTTTTCTTCGTTTTTGGCCTAGTAGTTTACTAGACCTTGTTTTGTATCATTCCATTGTTAGTTGGAGATACTAAACAGAACAAACGGATTTCTTCATCATAAACCGTATCCTAAATTAGACTGTATGAATGGATCTCTTCATCATAAACTGCATCCTGAATTAGTCAACTTTCATTCGGTCCTGGCCTGCATATACTGTTGACACCTGCTTGATTGCATTTCCACCTTTATGTTACGTGTTAATACTACAAGGGTACTGTGTTAGTTTACATTCAAGTATACGATTGAGAGTTGCTCACAAGTTAGCTCTAGGCACTTATGCTTGGTCGCTGGCACAAGCTCCTCTTTGTGTTCTTTATGTCAAAATGATTGTGACAATTCTTTCTTAATGCAGCAAATTCTCTCTCTAGCCTAAAAAAAAGAACGATTGAAGTATGGCATGTCAGCATTAGAAGTATAAGGGTCTTGGTTGCTCTTGTTAACGAAGTTACAGCCTGTGGCTTTATCACTGATCTCTATGCCTACATTTGCCTTCCCCCAAGTCTGTTAGTTGGATAGATTTCTGTGGTGGAACTACCATTGATGTTGGTCATCTATACATTGCTATTGAATAATTTATGGGTTATTTGTTGACATATATTTTTGCTCTGTTTTAGGTTGATGCTACGCTTCTTGAATTGGAAAAAGAGATTGATGATGTGGATCCACAAATCAGAAACCGCTGGCAACTGCTTGATAGGTACGTCAATTGCATGTGTATCAAAGTCGTTTCATATTGCATGCCAGTCAGCTAGTGCATTGTGCTGCTGGTGAATTTCCTCTAGGAGTTGGACCTTCATATGGGGGTTTGTTTAGGTAGGGAGGGCTAAGACCCAATCCGATCAAACCGGAAGTGATTGTTTCGGTAGTACCGAGTTTCCTGTCGATCTGTAGGAATTGAGCCGTATCAGTTATCACTGTGTGCCACCCACTCCTAAGTGGTTGTTTAGTTGTTCATTGCCATTCTTCGATATCTGTTCTTGTGAAGATACGTCGACACTTATCGCCCCTACACGAACCCACCCCTAAGTGGTTGTTTAGTTGTTCATCGCCATTCTTCGATATCTGTTGTGATTTATATGCTGCTCTGCTGCAGATACGTCGACACTTATCGCCCCTACACTGATCCAGGAATTTACCATTTCTCAGAAAAATGCTGATTTGGCAATATACAACTAATTACTTTAAAGCAATAGCTAACAGAGGCAAATGTAGAATAATGGATGCTACTTTTCTCAGTAACTACCCTGTTACCGTGACTGATAACAGAGACAAGTAAAAAACTGTCTCTACTCCCCACTGACGCTAATAGGTGGTTGTCTCTGAGGGTGCGAGAGGGGTGCGGCAGGAGAGGGCCTGCACGGGGAAGGTTAACTTGCCCTTATATTATGGGACATAGCTGTGCATAAGTAAACCATTTGCCATGCAATCTTTCTTGCTTGAAATGTAGACCATGTACCTGGGTTGATGGGCTACATAAGTACTCCCTAGCAGAAACCTCTTATATTATGGGGCACGGAGGGAGTATGACTAGTCTGCTTGTTTGTTTGCTGTGATGAATCACAAGGACCCCTTCCTTGATTATACATCCAAAACTGATCATACATCCAGAACGGAAGTGCAGCTATTGATTGTGTACCTGCAACTTGTGTGAACCGGTAGAGGAGCTATCAGGGATTCATGTTAAACTTGTGTCTTGTGTTGTCAACAGGCTGCCAACGAATTGGAAAGGCCAAGATGGAGGAGCAATCATCAAGCCACCCTCTCATCAGGTGGTGGAATGCCTGCCTGGTGGCTTCCCATTCATTCCCATGAGTCATCATGTTCAACTTGTTAATGAGTTGATCCTGCAAGCCAATGAAGATTCAGACGATGAAGTTGCTCTGGAGGCTTGTGACTCTGGTTTGCGTTCTGTTAACATGGTAAATTCAACATGTCAAGTTGTAATTTTTCATCCGATTGGTGCTCATTTCTAGATATCTTCACATTTTATCTGCCTGACATCCTTCAAATTCAGTATAAGGGTCTTAGTTATTTTTGGTAGTACGTACCAACAAATAGTGTTAAGAACACCACAATGGTTGGTTTAGAGCATGCATGTTGTAACCTGTGAAGTATGGCTATGCTTGGTTCAATGCTATAATTGAACCTATTTTCTTGCTGAAGATTCAGGGCAGTGGCCTATGTATATCAGTTATCAATTGGCTTGATTTAGGCTGCTGATAGTCAGTGTCTCAGTGGCACAAATGACTCAAAAGCTATACCTTTAGCTTTGCTGGTAATCAAATGTATAGATAGAATCGTAACCGTGAGACCGTAGCCAGCAAGCAGTAATTCGGAAGTTGTCATAATCCATCCCATGGATTACTGCCCCAAGGGGCTTACCTGTTAGAGTTGATGCTTGTTACAATATCAAGTGCTGCACTTGTTTCTACTAAGTTTTAACTGTCAATCTGTTGGGTCACCTAATCATTCATATCTGTAATTGTGCAGCAAAATGTGGCTCAGGCAGGTGATGTCCGGAAGGAGCAGGAAGCTGCTGTATTGGTGCTGCTATAGCAGAGGGATCCTGTAACACCCTTTCTCACATATACTGTACTAGATGCGATTGATGCCTTGAAGAAAGGCAGCTCCCCCTTGGATGGTGCAGTGCAGCAAATCAAAGTTGATTAATTCATTCTTCAGCTTCTGCTAGCAATGCTTGGAGGAATCAGCTTGTCAAGGTTGGTTATGACGCTGCCATTGTTTGCTTAAGCATGATTTGCGCCAACCTGCCATTGTGTTGTTGTACTACTACTGGAATTGCATGCTCCCTGACCTGTTTGACTGCCTGTAATGCCTATGACTCGTGTGTCTTGCTGCTGGATTTGACCTGTTTGACTGCTTCAATGAACATGCATGCTTGTTGCTCCTGCTTGTTTAGATATGCTGCAACCATTGCACTTTTGATGTTTGATGATCCATGATGTTGATTGATAGAATGTTGGTTTTGGTTAGGCAAAGCAAAGATCAACCTGTGCATGCATGCAGTAGTATTTGTTTTGAGTAGTATAATCTCTCTGTAGACTGTAGCCATCCAGGTGCATGACTTGACTTGACGGCACTGTGGCACTGTGGCCTGTAGCAGTAGTAGTAGGCTTTTCAGTCTAGCAAACCCCACCATGCCCTGCTCTCTTTTCTCTCTCTCTCTCTGTTCACTCTGCAAACAGAGAGAGACGGTCAAAAGCGAGCGGCGCTCCGATGCCCATCAGAGACTAGTCAGAGACTGTACTACTCCTTGGGTGAAGCCTGTCACGTTATTTACTGTACTGTGTACTGTACTAGTACTAGTAGTACTTGGGTGAAGTCTTACTGTTATTTGTTTATTTATTACTATTTACCCCCTCGTTTTTCACCCGCAGACCACGAGGCACACAAGGTGGAGAGCCCTCCCTTCTCCATTACTGCTCCTCACTCAAGCTTCTTGAGCTTCTCTTGCTCATCCAAGATGTGCGAGAGAAGGAATGGGGAGTGGAGAGCAGCATCCCCCACTGACGCGCGGGACCCCTTCCTTCCTTTCTTCACCGCGATGGGGAGAGCAGCCGCCGCTGCCTTGCAGGCCACGGCAGCGAGGAGGCGAGGGATCCGGAGGCGAGACGGCCCGCTACACCAGCTTCCTCGAGGAACCCATGGGCCCGCCGCTCGGGACGATGACGGGTGGGTCCTCCCGTTCGAACCCGCGGCCTCCCGCTCGCTCCCTCCCGCCGGCGACGGGAGGAAGCGGGCTGACAGGTGGGCCTGCACCTTCCCGCCGGTATAAATACCGGCGGCCTCCCTTCTCTCTCTCTCCTCCCCCTCCGCCCTCCGCCCCAATCCCACACCCACAGCACCATTCTTTCTGATCGATTGGGCTTGTGGTTCGTTTTCCTCCTTCCAATCTCCATTCTGTAGCTAGGGTTTTCGTTTTTTCGTGTAGATTCACCGGATCCAAGCCCTGTTTCCCCGCAGGTCGCCATGGCTGCACTCATTCGTGGAGCTCGGGCTGGGCGCGGCGGCCCAGGCCGCGCTCAGGGACGGCAGAGGGGGCGCGTCGTCGACGACGTGCCTGCACAGGTGCCTGCCCCCACCCCCTCCCCTTCTTCTCTCTTCATCCCCTTAAACGAGTGACTCTGTTCTGCATGTTTTAGATCGCTTCTCTTCTGAGAAATCCGCCCACGCAGACGATTTTAAGCACATCTGCTATGTTCTAGATCCAACCACACAGGGCTCTATTCTGTTTACTTAAGAAACAGGATGTTTTCTCACCGATTAGAGGTTCCCGATCTGCACCCAGATGTGGGTTTAGTCTAGATATCTGTATATGCACGTGGAACTATTGGTTGACTTGTAAATGTTGCATCCTAAACCCTAGGCTGTAGATTCTGTACCATTATGCAGCATACTGTCTGTCTAGCAGTTGCTTCTTTTATCTGCTTGTCTAGGAGGGGGGATTGCCAGTGATAATGTTCATTGCTCACTGGATCTCATTCAAGGTGTCTAGGTCTTATGGGAATCTGTAGTTTTTGGTTGGTGTCATCTACTGCTGCGTGCTTTTATCTTCCAAGGTTTTGTGCATACTGTTTGTTTGTGGTACAACCTTTATTTTCGTTTTTAGAATGGCAACAAGCCATCAACTACTTATGCTGCCGTGTTTGCAGTTATGTGATGCATTCTGTTTACCTGCTGCCACTTCTAAGATTAAATTTGGTTATGTGACTCATCAAATGATTGGGTTAATACAGATGATTTTAATATCTGTTTTGTAATGTGCCTCTACCTGTAGAGTCTTTCTTGTTCATGTTTTTTAATGGCATGATGAAGTTCTGTACCATTATGTTCAGGTTTATATTCTAACACCATGTAATGGCACTCAATGTAGGTTATTGGTCCTTTAGGCAACCAGTGGTTGTACTGGCAGGGCGGAAATGCGAATGTCTCCAGGGAGCCAACCAAGGCTGAGATCAAGGAGCAGCTCATGTTCCAAAGGCTGGAGTCCTCTCCCAAAGTTGCTCCTGAGGTACCCTTATTCCTAGACATCCCTAGTGATGATGAATGTAGTCTATCTTGTCTTAATGTATTTTTCTCTCAAATCTCTGCTGATCCTTTATCTGCTCTTCAATACAGGAGCTCTTGATTTATGCTGTCACAGATGCTCTTGCCCGTCAGCCTCAACCCATTGTTGATATGCTGAACGCGATTGTGGTCAGATACAATAGAATGGGAGATATGCGGCGCCAGTATGACCCTTTATTTTTCACCTATGTTTTTGTTTATGCGCTGAAACTTCAAATTGATCCTTGCAGCAGGCTGTATTTGTTTATATGCTGCAACTGTTATTCAAATCTCAAAATGATCTTCTAATTTGATTGGTTGGTTTTGACATGTGTATTTCTTTAGTCCATTGTGTTAATGTTGTTTTGCGAAGTAAAATAGAGAACCATGTAACCAATAATAACAAGGCAAGACACAGTGATAGTTTTTAATGCATGCTTGGTTACATGAGTTACTTTATTAATGTATATAAATGTTTCTGTTGCAGATACTTGTTTAAGAAGATCGAAGGTTTTCAAGGAAAAGAGATGTTTCAGATGTTGAAGAAATTACAGGAGGACAAGGAAGAAGTTGAAGGTAGAATAGAAGATGTAAGAAGCGCTGGAGGCTTCTGCCCCCCATTACCTTGAGGTCTTTGTTGAACTTCCAAAGTTAATATGACAGGTATGAATATATCACTTGACCTATAATCTGCTCTATAGACATGGACCTGCTATATTTTTGCTGCCAATACCGAGCTATCTCTTATGACATGAAGTTTGAAGTTATACTGTTGTAGGTCTAGGAAGTCTTCCCCATTCTTATTCAGTACCATATTTTCTACTTAGTGCTCTTGAACAAATATTTTGCAAATATGGGGGTATATGCTTTTTTAACAGTAAGAAGCTGAGATTTTGGTGTTTTTATTGCTTCTAGTGGTTAGATGCTGTTTAATAATGATGGTTGTGTTTAATAATGATGTTCTGGAATATATATGTCCACATTATTGAATCTTGCCATACGATTTGCTTTTAGTACCTTCTGTTGTCATTACGTAATAAGATTGTTAATTTTATCTCACCAAAAAACAGTAAATTTTATCTCACCAAAAAACAGTATAATATTTGGATGATTATTTTTGATAATGATGCTGTGGAATGTATGCACGCCGAAATGGATTTACGAATGATGCCGTATGTTGGAAAATTACTTAATGTACATGGTTTATTAACCAGGTGTATGTATTGGATGGCAGGTACTTAATGCTTGCTAGAAGAAACAATGTTTGATCCTGAAAAATCATGCCGAAGGTGGTGATAGCAGAGGTGACGGTACAGCAAGGATGATAGGACACTGCGTAGTTGGATGTGATAGGATACAATGTGTAGTTGGATGAGGTACAGCAAGGATGATAGGAACAATGTGTAGCTGGATAAGCTACAGCAAGGATGAAACGATCAAATGTATAGTTGGCGGCAAACTGCCCTTAGGTTATACTCCCTCTGTTCCGATTTACTCGTCGCCCTTAGGTTACAAGAATGAACAAGATGATAAACCGCTTTTCAGGATTCGTGTGAGGCTACAAGAATGAACTCCACTTGAGGATTTCTGCTCTGTTGGTTTCTGTACAGTTAGTATCTGCCGTGTTAACATTGTTGGTGCGGAAATGAGATAAACCAACCTGGTCTGGTGATCTGTTGTTGTTTTGCTTTATGTTTGGCTGACTGCTTTTGAGCTTGTTTGGTGTTATTTAGTTTTGTTCTACATGTGGTAGCCTAAGTTGCCCACTAAACTTTGTTGTAGCATTTGCCTAGCCAAAAGGAATGCCTCTAGAAGGGGAAGGATAGCTACTTTTCTTACTCATGTATCAATAGAAAAGAGTTGCAGTCAAGTTCAAGGCCTTACATCTCTCGGATCTAACCATTTTGGCCAGCTTTTACCATTCCGATTCTGCTAATTCCCTGTATTTTTTCACAAATATTGGTTGCCGAATAGTGTTCCTATATAGTATTCCTAAGTCCGAAACTGTACTCACTCAACGGGTGAGTAGACTGCTGATGGTTTGATGTTTTCAGATTTTGTCATTGCTGAACAGTCTCTTTTGTACTTCTTCCGTCTGAAAATACTTGTCATCATGCATCTAGAACTAAAATACATCTAAATACACCATTTTATTTATTTTAATGATAAGTATTTCCAGACGAGGGAGTACATCCTCCGTTCGAAAAAGCTTGTTGATGTATCTAACATTAAATTAGTTGAGACATCCTCCGTTCGAAATAGCTTGTTGATGTATCTAATATCAAATTAGTGCTACATACGGACAGAGAGAGTACGTTAAATTTTTTAAAGCACACTAACAGGCGGGATGTTCAACTTTGACAAGGCACTGGGCGTTATAGCCGTTGGATCACGCATTGGTCTCGTCTCCACATACTTGCAGCCATTGGCCTCCGCTTGCCTTCCCTACCTAGAGTCGCAGACGCTCTTCCGATGTACTCCCTCCGTCACATAATATAAAAATATTTTTGACACTACACTAGTGTCTAAAACATTTTTATATTATGGGACGGAGGGAGTAGTATGGTGCTATGATGTTGCTGAGCTTAAAAGAAGAATTCCACCCGGAGCACCTCCACTCCACTGTGTCATACCCGACCTATCCACTAGTAAGTACAGCTGGGTGGTGGGCCATCTCTTGGAGGCTGGTCCCACATGGAAGTCACATGGAGGCAAGGAGCAAGGGGAACGAATGAATGAATCTTTTCCAAGTCTTTCATCTCTTTGCTCCCATTCCTCGTCTTCTGCTACTGTATCCCATTTCCTCTTTTTTTTGGGTTTTGCAGTGAACTTAGAGCTTTATTCAAACAAAAGTGTTTGCTGGGCAGTCAGCCATGAGGCTGCTAACTAGAAAATTTGGAGTTTTAGAGATCCAACTCTCGGTTACAGAGATATTACATGCCCACTGCGCACATAGGTGCGCTGGACCGTTCGCTGATCTGCTTACATGTTGTATTACAAAGGAATCAAACCTAGCAGAAAGCTCCTCGATTTCGTAGAAGATTGGTGCCACAACAGAACGACTATTGAGGAGAGTTTAGACAGTCGGTTTCCATCGTCACCTGGGCATAGCCCCATAGATTTGCGCAAATAACTCCATCCTGTAGAGCTAGCGCCTCAGCAATCATCGGGTCGTGACTCTTGGCAGAGGTTTACACCATGTACCTAGGAGCGCACCTTGAGAGCGAGCGACACCCCCTGTACCGCTCATCTCATCAGAATGCCGAACAACAACATCAGTGTTGATCTTTACTTGGTCCAGTTTAGGTGGCCTCCAACCATGGCCAGGCAGTAAGGATGCCTGCTGTTTGGGAACATCAAGCAAAGTCATAGCCTCTTCGTTAAGTCTGATTGAGATCACCGAGTCATACTTTTAACCGTCGTGAGTCCACCTATTGTGAGAGCTCCAGATAGGCCACATGATGGTGATGATTGTTGTGTTGGGGAACGTAGTATTTCAAAAAATTTCCTACGATCACGCAAGATCTATCCAGGAGAAGCATATCAACGAGCGGGGAGAGTGTGTCCACGTACCCTCGTAGACCAAAAGCGGAAGCGTTTAGCAACGCGGTTGATGTAGTCGAACGTCTTCGCGATCCAACCGATCCAAGCACCGAACGTACGACACCTCCGCGTTCAACACACGTTCAGCTCGATGACGTCCCTCGTACTCTTGATCCAGCT
The DNA here is from genome assembly GCF_018294505.1 of Triticum aestivum. Lineage (NCBI taxonomy): Eukaryota > Viridiplantae > Streptophyta > Magnoliopsida > Poales > Poaceae > Triticum > Triticum aestivum. Next base: position 515,165,572 of record NC_057795.1, read on the forward strand.
GAGGATGAGGGAGAGTTCCGTCAGTACGACGGCGTGGCGATGGTGATGATGAAGTTACCGGCGCAGGGCTTCGCCTAAGCACTACGTCGATATGACCGAGGTGTGTAACTGTGGAGGGGGGCACCGCACACGGTTAAGAGAAACTTGTGTGTCCTTTGGGTGCCCCCTCCCACGTATATAAAGGAGGGGGGGGGGGGGGGGAGGGGGAGGAGGAGGTCGACCCAAGGGGGCGCGTCAGGTGTGGGGAGTCCTACTAGGACTCCCTAGTCCAAGTAGGATTCCCCTTCCTCTTTCCTTTTTCGGAGTAGCAAAGGGGGAAAGAGGGGGGGGGGGGGCGCCACCTCTTGGCCGGCCCTCTCTCTTCTCCAATAAGGCCCATGATGGCCCATTAACTTCCTGGGAGGGGTTCCGGTAACCCCGGGTACTCTGAAACTCATCCGAAACGACCTGAACCATTCCGGTGTCCGAATGTAACCTTCCAATATATGTATCTTTACCTCTCGAACATTTAGAGACTCCTCGTCATGTCCGTGATCTCATCCGGGACTCCGAACAAACTTCGGTCATCAAATCACATAACTCATAATACAAATCATCATCGAACGTTAACCGTGTGGACCCTACGGGTTCGAGAACTATGTAGACATGACCGAGACACATCTCTGGTCAATAACCAATAGCGGAACCTGGATGCTCATATTGGCTCCTACATATTCTACGAAGATCTTTATCAGTCAAACCGCATAACAACATACGTTGTTCCCTTTGTCATCGGTATGTTACTTGCCCGAGATACGATCGTCGATATCATCATACCTAGTTCAATCTCGTTACCGGCAAGTCTCTTTACTCGTTCCGTAGTGCATCATCCCGCAACTAACTCATTAGTCACATTTCTTGCAAGGCTCATAGTGACGTGCATTACCAAGAGGGCAGATACCTCTCCGATACTCGGAGTGACAAATCCTAATCTCGATCTATGCCAACCCAACAAACACCGAGACACCTGTAGAGCATCTTTATAATCACCCAGTTACGTTGTGACGTTTGATAGCACACAAGGTGTTCCTCCGGTATCCGGGAGTTGCATAATCTCATAGTCAGAGGAACATGTATAAGTCATGAAGAAAGCAATAGCAATAAAACTAAACGATCATTATGCCAAGCTAATGGATGGGTCTTGTCCATCACATCATTCTCTAATGATGTGATCCCGTTCATAAAATGACAACACATGTCTATGGCTAGGAAACATAACCATCTTTGATAAACGAGCTAGTTAAGTAGAGGCATACTAGGGACACTTTGTTTGTCTATGTATTCACACATGTACTAAGTTTCCGGTTAATACAATTCTAGCATGATTAATAAACATTTATCATGATATAAGGAAATATAAATAACAATTTTATTATTGCCTCTAGGGCATATTTCCTTCAGTCTCCCACTTGCACTAGAGTCAATAATCTAGATTACATAGTAATGATTCTAACACCCCTGGAGTCGTGGTGCCGATCATGTTTTGCTTGTGGAAGAGTCTTAGTCAACGGGTCTGCAACATTCAGATTCGTATGTATTTTGCAAACTTCTATGTCTCCCTCCTTGACTAGATTGCAGATGGAATTGAAGCGTCTCTTGATGTGCTTGGTTCTCTTGTGAAATCTAGATTCCTTCGTGAAGGCAATTGCTTCAGTATTGTCACAAAAGATTTTCATCTGACCCGATGCACTAGGTATTACACCTAGATCGGATATGAACTCCTTCATTTGTTGCTTCCAAAGCAGCTATGTACTCCGCTTCACACGTAGATCCCGCCACGACGCTATGTTTGGAACTGCACCAACTGACAGCTCCACCATTCAATATAAATACTTATCCGATTTGCGACTTAGAGTCATCCGGATCAGAGTCAAAGCTTGCATCGACGTAACCATTTACGACGACCTCTTTGTCTCCTCCATAAACGAGAAACATATCCTTAGTCCTTTTCAGGTATTTTAGGATGTTCTTGATCGAATTCCAGTGATCCACTCCTGGATTACTTTGGTACCTCCCTACTATATACTTATAGGAAGGCACACATCAGGTCTAGTGCACAACATTACATACATGATAGAACCTATGGCTGAGGCATAGGGAATGACTTTCATTTTCTCTCTATCTTCTGCAGTGGTCGGGCATTGAGTCTCACTCAACTTCACACCTTGTAACACAGGCAAGAACCCTTTCTTTGACTGATCCATTTTGAACTTCTTCAAAATCATATCAAGGTATGTGCTTTGTGAAAGTCCAATTAAGCGTCTTAATCTATCTCTATAGATCTTGATGCCCAATATGTAAGCAGCTTCACCGAGGTCTTTCATTGAAAAATTCTTATTCAAGTATCCTTTTATGCTACTCAGAAATTCTGTATCATTTCCAATCAACAATATGTCATCCACATATAATATTAGAAATACTACAGAGCTCCCACTCACTTTCTTGTAAATACAAGCTTCTCCAAAAGTCTGTATAAAACCATATGCTTTGAACACACTATCAAAGCGTATATTCCAACTCCGAGAGGCTTGCACCAATCCATAAATGGATCGCTGGAGCTTGCACACTTTGTTAGGACCTTTCGGATCGACAAAACCTTTTGGTTGCATCTGTTGGGGAACGTAGCAGAAATTCAAAATTTTCTACACATCATCAAGATCAATCTATGGAGAGACTAGCAACAAGAGAGAGGGGAGTGCATCTTCATACCCTTGAAGATCACGATGCGGAAGCGTTACAAGAACACGGTTGGTGGAGTCATACACGTAGGGATTCAGATCGCGGTCGATTCCGATCTAAGTGCCGAACGGACGGCGCCTTCGCGTTCAACACAGTACAGCCCGGGGATGTCTCCTCCTTCTTGATCTAGCAAGGGGAGAGGAGAAGTTGAGGGAGAACTCCGACAACACGACGGCGTGGTGGTGATGGAGCTCGTGGTTCTCCGGCAGGGCTTCGCCAAGCACTACGGAGGAGGAGGAGGTGTTGGAGGAGGGAGGGGCTGCGCCAGGGGAAGGGTGTGGCTGCCCCTCCCACCCCTCACTATATATAGGGGGAAGGGGAGAGGAGGCCAGCCCCTCTAGATGGATCTAGAGGAGGGGGCGGTGGCCAGGGGAAACCCTAGATGGGTTTGGGCGCCCCCACCCCCTAGGAAACTTGCCCCCCAAGCCGGGAGGGGAGGCTGCCTTAGGGGTGGCGCCCCAACCTCTCCAGGTTATGTGAGATGGGGTGGGAGGGGCGCTCAGCCCCTTAGTGGGCTAGTGGCCCCCCTCCCCTTGGCCCATAAGGCCCCCAACACTTGCCGGGGCCTTCGAAACCCCTTTCGGACACGCTGGTCATCACCTGGTACCCCCGGAACAATTCCGGACTCCAATACCCTTCGTCCAATATACCGATATTCACCTCCGAACCATTTCGGAGCTCCTCGTCACGTCTGGGATCTCATCCGGGACTCAGAACAACCTTCAGTAACCACATACTATTTCCCATAACAACTCTAGCGTCACCGAACCTTAAGTGTGTAGACCCTACGGGTTCGGGAACCATGCAGACATGACCGAGACATCTCTCCGGCCAATAACTAACAGTGGGATCTGGATACCCATGTTGGCTCCCACATGTTCCACAATGATCTCATCGGATGAACCACAATGTCGAGGATTCAAGCAATCCCATATACAATTTCCTTTGTCATCGGTATGTTACTTGCCCGAGATTCGATCGCCGGTATCCCAATACCTTGTTCAATCTCGTTACCGGCAAGTCACTTTACTCGTTCCGTAATGTATGATCCCGTGACTAACTACTTAGTCACATTGAGCTCATTATGATGATGCATTACCGAGTGGGCCCAGAGATACCTCTCCGTCATACGGAGTGACAAATCCCAGTCTTGATTCGTGCCAACCCAACAGACACTTTTGGAGATACCTGTAGTGCACCTTTATAGCCACCCAGTTATGTTGTGACGTTTGGTACACCCAAAGCATTCCTACGGTATCCGGGAGTTGCACAATCTCATGGTCTAAGGAAATGACACTTGACATTAGAAAAGCTCTTAGCAAACGAACTATACGATCTTGTGCTATGCTTAGGATTGGGTCTAGTCCATCACATCATTCTCCTAATGATGTGATCCCATTATCAATGACATCTAATGTCCATGGTCAGGAAACCATAACCATCTATTGATCAACGAGCTAGTCAACTAGAGGCTCACTAGGGACATGTTGTGGTCTATGTATTCACACATGTATTACGGTTTCCAGTTAATACAATTATAGCATGAACAATAGAAAATTATCATGAACAAGGAAATACAATAATAACCATTTTATTATTGCCTCTAGGGCATATTTCCAACAACATCATATACAACCCTTCTTTAAGAAATCCATTAAGGAATGTAGTTTTGACACCCATTTGCCAAATTTCATAATCATAAAATGCGGCTATTGCTAACATGATTCGGGCAGACTTAAGCATCGCTACGGGTGAGAAGGTCTTATCGTAGTTAACTCCTTGAACTTGTCGAAAACCTTTCGCAACAAGTCGAGCTTTGTAGATAGTAACATTACCATAAGCGCCAGTCTTCTTCTTGAAGATCCATTTATTCTCTATGGCTTGCTGATCATCTGGCAAGTCAACCAAAGTCCACACTTTATTCTCATACATGGATCCCATCTCATATTTCATGGCCTCAAGCCATTTCACGGAATCTGGGCTCATCATTGCTTCCTCATAGTTCGTAAACTTTCACGCAGTCGTAAGCTTTCATCATGTCTAGCTTAACCGCATATGCACTGTTCTTCCCCCTCTTCCTTCTGCGCAAAGTGTGTACACTTTCAAAAGCAACCAAAATTTTGTCGGTAATTAAGCGTCCCGGAACAAAGGCGCTTTGTTCCTCACTAATAATTTCATCCATGCAGCCACACATATGATTTGCAATTGCTTTAACATCTATCTTGTATAAAATGGGGCACAATGTGGGACAAAACCGAGAGATCATCTGAGGGTGTCGCACCTTAGGGATAAAAGTAATTGAAGTATCGTTAAGCCCATTGGTAGATCACCTCCACTCAGAAATCCAAGCACCGCGACTGTAACATCATCTTTCAGAAGTTGCCAATGCCTTTGGAAAACCCCCGCTGTGTAGCCATCCACCCTAGCGGCTTGAGATGGAGCCATCTAGAATAGAGCATCATGTACCTCCCTTGGTTCGTATGGTCTATCAAGCAGAGAGTTCATCTCTGGTGTTACCTTTACCAGGACATGTTCCAACAACTCACTCATATCGAAAACCCCTTGTGAAGTATATAGGTTTTGATAGAATGATTGTATTTCTGATTAATCCTCTTCCGCGTCAGCACAAACCGAGTCGTAGGCTCTTCTTAGTCCACTGATTTTGTTCATACGCTGACATTGTTTGGCTTGAGCTTGGAAATAGCCGGTGTTGCGATATCCTTCTCGGAGCCAACTGACTCGTGTCCGCTACCGTAGCCATATTTCTTCTTGTTTGAGGGCTTCCTGAAGCTTAGCCGCTGTTCTCTTCTCTTCCTCCGACGGCCCGCTCCCAATGGATTGTCTCCACATCTTATCTAACTTTTTCTGGAGCTGCTAAACTATTCTTGTGAGACATTAAAATTCTCACGTTCCCCATGCTTCAAGTGTCCATTGCAGCACACCTAATGATTCAACTATCCCTTGCAGACCCGGGGAACGGGTCTGCTGTAACCAAGTTTCTGTGACTAAATTCTCATAGTCCATATGAGTCTGCCAAACATTCTCGTATCGAAATTGTTTCGATCAACGACTGTCATGATCATGTGGTTTGTCTATGATTTCAGGAACAATGAAACAATGGCCAGATTCCACCGCACTGATATGATGAACTCGAATGAATTCATAATGCTGACAAAAAACCTCGTTTGCAAAAGCGCGATCAAGCCTGGACTTTACGTTAGCATCTCCATCCTGTCTATTATTCCAATTATAGGGCAGTCCAGTCCACCCCAGGTCTTGGAAAGCGACATCATCAACAACTTCTCCGAAGGATCACATTTGCCACTCCGGCCGAGCCGAGTGAGTAAAATGCTCATCACCATATAGAGTCTCGTTGAAGTCTCCCATGCATAGCCATGCAGCATGCGACAATGCATACAAAGTTCTTAGAAGCGCCAACTGTGATGTCTATTCTCAGTTCTAGGTGCTCCATAGAAACCCGTGAATCTCCACTCTACGGAGTTTTGATCCTTCATCCGCACCATTGTATCAATATGGACAGAACTGTAATTTTTCAACTGAACATCATAGTCCATGGACCAGAAAAGACCTATACCACCAGTTAGTCCTTCACTGTCCACATCAAAACATCCCGCGAAACCTAGCTGGTGACGCAAATCTTCAACTCTTTTGGCCCTGATTTTAGTCTCCATTACAAATAGCAGAGCAGGAGCTTCTTGCTTCACAATGCCGCGAAGCTCGCGAACTGCCTCGGGGTTCCCAAGCCCTCGGCAGTTCCAGCTCAAGCAATTCATTGGGATCGGCGGTGCAGCCTCTGCCGAATTTTCAGGTGTGGGTTTCTTTTTCTTAGTATCACGTACAAGCTCTTCCTCCTCTTCATGAGTAGTCTGTCCATCGCCCTCCATTACCTTGCCAGCCATATGATCAATCTGTGCGGAGCTGTTGCCATCGGTAAGTAGGAGCTGACGGCTTGCAACTGGCCGATAGACTTGTTTTGTCGCCTCTTTCCTCTTGTTGTTCTGTGATCTAATTTTCACTTGGGAGGTCACCTCCACATGTTCCTTGCAGGCAGTAGTGGAATTCCGGGACTCCCTCTGGCTGCTCGTATGTGCATACTGTTCTTTCGACGAGCTATCACCAGATGCTGTACTCCTTTTATCCTCCGGTGCCCTTAACTTAGGTCCAAATTATAGCTCCCCTTTCTCATCCCTAGGGCCTGGATTGGGACAAAAAGGGTCTGAATGACCAAATGGCCGCAAGAGAAGCAAAAGAGTGGCACTTGCTCATATTTGTATGTCATATAGATTAGTTTTTTCCCTCTTTGCCGATTCAATCAAGATCCACCTCCTCAGTGGCTTCTTGACGTCAATAGAGACTCTCGCACACAAATATCCGCCAACATGATCAAACTGGATAGAAGTGGCTGCCTTATCAATTTGCTGCGCAATCAATTTTCCCCATGCATCGTTCCTTAGATTGTATGGGAGATTTGGGACCCTAGCCCATAAGCTGAGCCGGTTAAATTGGACTTCATCAGGTCTCATGCAGTCCTCGAACTTAGCCAATATGACGGCGTTCTTGCTGATATGCCAAGGTGAACCTTCCCAGATCCTATCGCGATCACGTTGGGATTCGAATTCTGCCACAAAAGTGTTCTCTCCCATCAATCGGAATTGGAGTTCCCTAGGGTTTCCCCATGCCGGCCAAAGTGCATTGGTTATGGTCTGAATATGGAGGAGATTCCGATGCAAGGCCCTGCCCGCCAAGAGCCACTTCTTTGGTTTCCCTTCGCCCCTATCATCGGTCGCCAGCGGAGTCACTTCCTCGTCGGTGATCCCTAGTTTCCCAAGTTTCTCTTTGAGCAGGACCCTGGCCGTCTGTGGGAAGACTGGATCCGATGCCCGATGGTCGCCGCTAACTGATGCAGACATCTTTCCGCATAATCTAGGGGCGCCCCGCCGTGAAGATCCGGCATGCGCCGTCAAGTTCCGCTCGAAACCCTAATCACCAGAGGTTTTTAGGTCTCACGGAAAAACCGTTTGTCGTATTCTGTATCCCATCTCCTTGCTGATTTATCATCCCAAATCTCCACTGTGTCTCCCAACTTGTATCCAAGACTGGTACTACTACTGATCAGTCTGTCCGTCCCATCTCTGTTGACAATTTGATGTAACAAAATCACCACCTCACTTCCTGCTTTGCATCCGTTTGCCGAAATGTCCATGATGGAGAAGAAATGTCACCTCAACCCCAACCCGAGCGTCAATTTCTTCACTCCCCACTACATCGAGGGTTTGCATGAAGATATCCAAGCTGCAGTGCGGTCGCGATCTCTGTCCAGCATCACAGGTACTTCACCCCATGCTTGGAAAAAAGGAGGACGAAATCATGAAAGAGGCGGCGATGGCTACGGAGAAACTTGACGATGCTACAACCATGGAGTTAACGGTCTCATGCCTTTGGAGGCACTCACTGTCGTCTTTCCCGAGCTTGCTTCCCCAATGGAGTGGAGTGCAGGGCAGGATATGGTGTCTCCGTCATCATTGTTAGCAGCCTTGTTACTCAGACGCCAACCATGTGCTCAAAGGCATGCCTGAGTCATGGCGCCACCGTCGACATCTTCACCGAGCTTGCTACCTCTGTTGTGTTTTATGGAAAACACGAACATTTTATGAAATTCCTGATTATTTTTTTGAGAAATGACAAACAAAATTTGAAGACATGTATTTTTTTTGAAATTATGAAATTTTTATGATTTTTTAACATTGATTAATAAATATGAATATTTTTGAAATTTTGAAAATTGGTTTTAAAAATATTCGAAATATTGAAGGTTCAGTGGTCACTAAGGATGCTCAATAGGCGAGACCATAACGTTATTTGCTTCACTCATTCTATCCATTTGGTTGACAACTTCATGCGACACGTGTCAATTAGGAAATTCCATATGTTCCGGGAGTAGCGTCAAATAGACAGCAACTCACGTGGGAGGCCGATCGACTAGGCTGGTCCATTGACGCTCAAAAAAATAGAAAATAATTCACCAATATGACAGTCTTAAGTAACTAATTTTAATTATGATTTTAAATACCTTTTCCCTTCGAACCTAGCATGGATGCAAACCATGGGCATGCCCACCTGCTAGCAAAAGCTGGGATCGTTACAAGAATGTCCCAAAAAACACAATGTTCAATGGAGGGTGTCTGGATAAGCCATGAGTACATTTTTTTTTTGAACATCCTGAAATGGTCCCAATTTTCTTCATGGCCTGTATGACCAATTCAAGGCACCATGCCAAGTTTCTTGGGTTTTCGAAAAGTTTTGCATTTTTTGATGTTTTCTTGGTAAAAAAAGATTGATAAATGACTGGACGTGTCGCAACTTGCATACTGTGTCGAAAATTGTTCAAACCTGGCATGCCCACCTGCTTGGAAAATTGGGGTCATTTCAAGAATGTTCAAATAGACCATGTTCAACGAAGAGTGTCCGGATAGACCAGAAAGGTCCGTCTAGGAGCACGTTGTTTCTCAACATCCTTTAATTGGCCCTTTCTTGGCTTTTTATGACCAATTCAAGGCCCCAGTCCAAGTTGCCTGGGTTTTGACAAGTTTTGCCTTTTTTGAAGTTTTCTTGGTAAAAAAATGCTGATAAATGGACGGAGGTGTCACGACTTACATACGATGTGAGAAATGTTCAAACCTCGCATGGATGCCTATCATGGGCATTCCCACCTGTTTGCAAAAGTTGGTTCATTTCAAAAATGTCCAAAAATTGATTTTTTCTTTTTAACAACCGAATTAAAATCAGGTTTGGTATTAAACCGTATACCTGAAAGAAAAAACTGAAATCCAGGCATCCAGTACGAGGCTCCCTCACGCGAAGACCTCCTCGTCAGCGCTCTGTGCGCTCGATCTCGTTGTTGGCACCTACACGCACGAGCAATTAGGCCGACCCATTAAAAAACCGCAACATCGATCCTTTGCAACTCGCTCGGAAAAGAAAAGACAGCTCTCGATCTCGCACAGGTACATTCTCTCGATCAAACTCCCTCAATTTTTTTACGAAATCCCTATAAAAAGTATATCAATTTTGAAGAAAAATCCTAAAAATGAAAAAGTTCATTGATTTTTAAAGAAAAGATCATCGATCTGAAATGAGTTCATCGATTTTGAAAAAGTTCATCGAGTTTGATAAAAATTTCATCAAGTTTGACAAAAAGTTCATCGAGATTGAAAAAAGTTCATCAACTTTGGGAAAAAAAGTTCATCAAATTGAAAACAAGTTCATCAAATTGAAAAACAGTTCATTGATTATTTGAAAAAGTTCATCGAATTTGGAAAAGTTCATCAATTTTGAGAAAAGTTCATCGAATTTGAAAAATGTTCATCAATTTTGAGAAAAGTTCATTGAATTTGAAAAAAGTTCATCAATTTTGAGAAAAGTTCATCGAATTTGAAAAAAAGTTCACCAATTTTGCCAAAAATAGGTCGCCTTTGAAAAAAGTTCATGCAGTTTAAGAAAGAGAAAAAAAATAGAAAAAGGAAAAGAAAAAGGAAAGGAAACAGGGAAAACAACTGCCTTTTTCGCATTTTATAATAAGAAGGAAAAGAACGATAACAACACATGTGGTCATCTAGTCCAACTGGTTTGTGCGGTCGCTTCATGAACTGACGAGCTTGGTTCGAGTCACGGTGTATGCTCTTTTTGGTGTTTTTATAAGAAGGGAAATCAGGATGGGCCGGCCCGCTATGAAACTAAGTATCAGCGGGGGTGTGCGCCCAATACCGTTTGGCCTGTATTCAGCGCTTAAGGCGCCAAATAGGATTTGGCCCTCACGCGTGTCATCCAACACCAAAGGCTCAATCACGTGCGCGTGTCCAACCATGCAGAATACGAAGGTCCCAATTCATGCTTTGTTCCCCACGTGAGAGCTAAACCAGCTAGCTATTGCGAGGCTTCATTGTCCACCTAATTGCAAGGCCCAAGGGCAACTACTAGTACTTTTGTGGGCAGGCGGAGCATGCAACGGCAACCATGTACCACATCATGTAGGTATGCTCAGAGGATAAAGCTGCTCATGGATATTAGAGGACGACACAAGGGAAGCGCTAGTAGTTGTGTCATAGCTTTTACGTGTGCGCTACAAAAAGATTTTCATTATAAACTGAAAACCAAACTGAAGTAGTTGGTTAACAAAATATCGATTTGTTGTATTGGGTTGACATTTTTGGGTTTTAGGTTTGCTAACTGATACGTCTCCAACGTATCTATAATTTTTGATTGTTCCATGCTATTATATTATCTGTTTTGAAGGATTATGGGCTTTATTATATATTTTTATATTACTTTTGAGACTAACCTATTAACCGGAGGCCCAGCCCATATTGCTGTTTTATTGCCTGTTTCAGTATTTCGAAGAAAATGAATATCAAACGGAGTTCAAACGGAATGAAACCTTCGGCAACGTGATTTTTTGGAAGATTATCGTCCTGGAGACTTGGAGTCCACGTCAGAAGATACTCGAGGAGCCCAGGAGATAGGGGGGCGCGCCCCCCCTACTGGGCGCGCCCCCCTGTCTCGTGGGCCCCTCGAGCACCCCCCGACCGACTTCTTTCGCCTATATAAGCCTACGTACCCTAAAACCATCGAATACCAAGATAGATCGGGAGTTCCGCCGCCGCAAGCCTCTGTAGCCACCAAAAACCTCTCGGGAGCCCTTCCCGGCACCCTGCCGGAGTGGGGATCCTTCACCGGTGGCCATCTTCATCATCCCGACGCTATCCATGACGAGGAGGGAGTAGTTCACCCTCGAGGTTGAGGGTATGTACTAGTAGCTATGTGTTTGATCTCTCTCTCTCTCTCTCTCTCTCTCTCTCGTGTTCTCTCTCGTGTTCCCTCTATGGCACGATCTTGATGTATCCCGAACTTTGCTATTGTAGTTGGATCTTATGATGTTTCTCCCCCTCTACTCTCTTGTGATGAATTGAGTTTTCCCTTTGAAGTTATCTTATCGGATTGAGTCTTTTATGAGAACACTTGATGTATGTCTTGCCGTGCTTATCTGTGGCGACAATGGGATATCATGTGCCACTTGATGTATGTTTTGGTGACCAACTTGCGGGTTCCACCCATGAACCTATGCATAGGGGTTGGCACACGTTCTCGACTCTCCGGTAGAAACTTTGGGTCACTCTTTGAAGTACTTTGTGTTGGTTGAATAGATGAATCTGAGATTTTGTGATGCATATCGTATAATCATGCCCACGGATACTTGAGGTGACAATGGAGTATCTAGGTGACATTAGGGTTTTGGTTGATTTGTGTCTTAAGGTGTTATTCTAGTACGAACTCTTGAATAGATTGATCCGAAAGAATAACTTTGAGGTGATTTCGTACCCTACCATAATCTCTTCGTTTGTTCTGCGCTATTAGTGGCTTTGAAGTGACTATTTGTTGCATGTTGAGGGATTGTTATATGATCTATCTATGTTATTATTGTTGAGAGAACTTGCACTAGTAAAAGTATGAACCCTAGGCCTTGTTTCCTAACATTGCAATACCGTTTACGCTCACTTTTATCACTTGTTACCTTGATGTTTTTATAATTTTAGATTATAAATACCTATATCTACTATTCATATTGCACTTGTATCCATATTGCACTTGTATCACCTATACAATTTACCATTGTATTGGGTGTGTTGGGGACACAAGAGACTCTTTGCTATTTGGTTGCAGGGTTGTTTGAGAGAGACCATCTTCATCCTACGCCTTCTACGGATTGATAAATATTAGGTCATCCATTTGAGGGAAATTTGCTACTGTCCTACAAACCTGTGCACTTGCAAGCCCAACAACGTCTACAAGAAGAAGGTTGTGTAGTAGACATCACTAACCAAAATAAAAAACAAATGAGAAAAACGGAAATTTCAATTTCTACCACCCTGATGGGTGATCTCATCTCCGGTGAGGCACCTATTGGGCCGGCCCAAGCGTTCATGGACTTGAAATAAGTTCATCAATGCTGAAAAAACATTTCATGTTGAAAATTTTCCAAAACATTTCACCAAAATGGTTGGAAAATAAGCTCGAGAAATTGAAAAGGGTTGAAAATTTCAAGAGCAAATTCATGATTTTTTTTATTTCAAAAGTTTCACACATTTGAAATAACAGGAAACATAAAAAGGAAAAATAAATTAAAAAAGGAAAACAAACCAGAATAAAGCCCATTGTTAAAAACATGAAAAACCGACCTAAAACTTCACGAAGTTACATTTGCCACATAATAAGCCAAAGAAAGCAAGTGTTCAAGTTGTGTTCATAAAATTGTTCGAAATGTTACTTCTTAAATTTGCACGCTCCTCATATCTCTTTAAAATGATTGAAAATGTTGTTCAAAAGAATATTCTTAACATTTTGATCTAACATATCTCTTTATTTTTTTTTGAAATGTTCATGCTTTAAAAAAATGTTGTTCAAATTTTTTGAAATATATCATCTTCTAAAAAAAATGAAATTTTCGAAAACTGGTGGATTTTAAAACATGATTTGATTTGTAAAAAATTATTCAAAATTTCCAACAAATGTTTGAATTTATTGAAAAGGTACCTAAATTCTGCATTAGTGTTAGTTCTTAAGTATGCGCACTCCTCGTTTTGCACAAATGTTAGTCAGCTTAACTGGTATGCCTCTCACGGTTGTTGCAAGAGATTTGTGGTTAGATTCCTAGCTGGTTCATTTCTTTTGTGATTTTTACATCCGGCGAAAATGCACACTCCCTAGTGTTAGTTTTTAAGATTTCACGGTCATTGCTTTAAATAGTCATTAGCCAGGTCAATTGGTCAGCCACTCACACTTCTTGCAAGAGGTTTGTGGATCGATACCTGATAGCTCCACTTGTTTTGGGTTTATTTTCAATTTTTACATCCCGTGGGTTGGATGTTTAGGAGGGTTGCAAGTTCCTGCCTATATTGCCACCGCATCAGATCCAAACTCTTTGACAAGTCAAACCTCATGTTGCTCCTTTAATGTTCCCATGGTTTCAATTTCCTGCTGTTCCACACTTGGGTCGCCACACACTGCACACTAGGAGCTCGTTTCCCTCTTCCTATCGTACCTCCTGCACCTGGCGAGCCCTGCATCTCACACCTATAATATTGCGTTTTCAGTTGGTTCTTAGACTTTATAGCAGTTGCATTCTTAATAATTTGGTGCTTGATCCCGTGAACACATTTCTTGAAGCAGGTGTTATTCTATTTTACATATTTGGGAGCATTGTTTTGCTATTTTTGATTTTGATAGTGGCAACTAAGAAGGTAGTACGGCCTGTTCGGATTCATCAAATTTGCAGATGCACCCGTGATTTTTTTCTTGATCTAATGCCCGGGCGAGTATATCAAGAATTGTCATGTGAACTGAGCTATTATTTGAGGTTTGTTCTCTCCCTTTTATCCTTTTTTTTGAAATGGTTGGTTTGGTCTTACTTGAAACTGCATAATAAGTGCATTGTTCTAAGTGAAAATAAATTTACGCGCCCGTCAACTAAACTCAGAATGGAATCTTTGGTGTTATTCTGTAAACTTCATTGCATGTTGTTGCTTTTATATACCTTGGTATTATTTGTTACCACCTTTGTAACTTTTTATAAGACGTTTTTAGAGTCTATGCCAGTGTCCAAAAACATCTTATATTAAGTTACAGAGGAGTACCTCGTATTGCATGGTTCGTTAGTAGCATAAACTTTTCAAGTGAAGAGTAATCATTGGTTTCCCTTGATATGAAGTGTCCAATGAATATTGCCTTCTAAAGTGCAGTGGCATAATGAATGAGAGGAAGAAGCAGCACACATCAAGATGATGTCAGCGTTTACGCAGGAGCAACTCCCAGGAACAGATGCTATAATCAGGAGCATAGGTGACATGTATGCTTAGGAATCGCCTAAAAGATGCATCTTTGCTACTAACGTCGGTTCATATAATTTGTTTGCTTTTTATTCTAGGTTGTGGTGCTCTGGCGGCCTCATAAATGCAAAGTAGTTACATAAGTATGGATGGAAACCATCTGCTACAGCTTGATTTAGCTGTGCAAATCTGGTGTATGTACTTTGAAGTGGCACTTCATTTTTCCTGTTAAGCTTATTCAGGCATCAAATGATAAGTGGCACTTCTTTTTCCTGTTAATCTTCAGGCATCAAATGTGTTTATCATTATATTTCCCTTGGTCTACATGGATGCTACTTTCATTATTAGTTTGACGGCAGGTTTTGTGTGAGTTTTAATTTGACTAGTTTGAAAGAGGTACTTTTTCCTATACATACTTTTTCCTATACATACTCATCGTTCTGTCCAACATACGCCGAGCCTGTTTTGTCAAAGGTGTTGGCTTATCACACGGAGCTGTGCGATTCTTGGGCACAACTAAGATTGCATACTTTTTTATTTCCCGTTTTAGCAGTGAAATCCAAAGAGATAAGCAGTCCAATGCTTGCTTAAATGTTTTTACTCGATCCGCTGCTGCATCGTTTGAAATTCTGAGGTTTGGTCTCGCTTTTTTAGTGGAAATAGCATATCATAACTACTAATTTTGGCTCTAGGGAGCACATGCTCTGCGTGCCAAAAATAGATTTTACAAATGTCATTTTTTTTGGAAAAAAAATAGATGTGTTCATTGTCACACCCAAATGGTACATGCAAATTTCCAGGGGAAAACTTAAGCATTTTGACCTGCAAAAAAAAAGAAAGAAAAGAAAAAACAACAACAAGTCAAACGGCAAATGTTACCTCCAAATGTTACACTTAATTTTGTTTTTTCACCAACGAAGCACTATCCCATATGGCATGAAAATTGTCAAGCACACTTGCTACTAAACATGGACATATTCAGATGGAATTAACACAGACAACAGAAAAGATATACTCCCTCCGTAAACTAATATAAGAGTGTTTAGAATATTAAAGTAGTGATCTAAATGCTCTTATATTAGTTTACAGAGGGAGTAAATTATACAATACTTCCAGGAGTACTGTTTCAACTCTTCTTTGCACGAGATAAATAAAGTAGAATATCAAGGAACTTTTTTCTGGCACTAAATTACTTTACAATGTTTTGTAACATAAAAAATGGTGTATTTTTTATCCATGGTGGATTTACTAAGACTGTACACAAATTATGCAATTGCAATTTGCACAGTTTCATGTTTCGTGCATAATCTGATAGCATGTTAAATGGCAATTAAAATCTGCATATCTAAAAGTTCTTACACCCTCCTTCATACTAAATCAGCGACATTTATTTTGGGACGGAGGGAGCATTAGATTGATCCAATAATGTGCATGAAGAATTTTGTTGGTGTGTCCACAATACAGTTCTGTGATTCAGTTTTATCTGATAAACTAAGCCTATCTGGTAGAAACTTCTAAAAATAGGTGTTGTAGTTTTGGTTGTCCAGATTCAGAAACTTTAGAACTTGTCTCTGTTCACGTGGATATTAGAAAGGTTCCATAGCCCAAATGACTTCTAAAAATCCATAGCCCAAATGACTTCTAAAAAACTTCATGTAGAAGCATAGGCAGATAACTAATTACACATATGTCAATTCCATGTAGGTATACCATTTGGTGATGCAGAATCCAAGCCGAAGTTACTTTATTTTTCGTATTGCAGAAAATTGTGGATGCCTGGATTTAATGCTTAAGTGAATGGAGCATCACATATACTCATGTCAGGGCTTACTTTCTTCACTTCATCTACTTCGTAATCTTTCTGTATTTGGTGTACGAAAAATGGAGATTTGGAGCAGTGCCAAGAGATTATTGCAATGTTCATTTACATCCAACTACTTACTATCATGGAACTTTAAATCACACTTTTCTGGGAAACAACTTTAGAATGACCGAACTACTACAACATTTCGAATTGTGGTTCATGGGAACTCATAAACATCCCACTTCGGTGCACATTTTTTGTTTTGCAGATCTAATGGTGTATGTGTAAAGATCATGGACATTTTAAACAAATCTAATGGTATCACGGGTGAACGCCTTTCTAGTTTTATCATTTCCTGGGCGATGCTCAAGAAAGGCAGGCTACTACAACATATGGGCAGTAGGCACGGGTGGCGCATGATATCTCTGGGTTGGTTGGGGTCCGATGCGAGGTTGTCTTGAGAGCAATAGTGGCCTGAACTTGCATAGTTTTTCTTTGTCTCATGCTGCCCTCCTTGATTTTGAAAAAGAATACAAGTTTGAATTACTTGAATTAATAATTTATTAAGTGAATTTGGGGTAGAAATAATAGAGAACCGGCCATAGATACACCATGGAAATTGACATGTTTCTAAAAAGAACATAACAAAGATAGATATGTGGATATGCATATCTGGAAAGAGATATATAGTACATGCTAGATAATGATAAAACATGGGTGCACATTAACAGAGTTGGTACTGGCTGTAGAAATTCGGACCACACAAACTAGGGAACAAACAAGGAAATTAAATCCGGCAAGAGAAGTGATTCTGGGCAATAATGTTTCTCAGAGATCAAGATGGTGTGGCTTGACGGTGAAGCCTTCAACCTCATCCTCCGTTCGTGCGGCAGCGAGTCTCATGCGTCGTCTCTCGTCCATGCGTCTCTCGCTCGCCGCCATGAGGCTCTCCCAGTATATCCTTTCCAACTCGTTGAACTCCTCGTCGTCGGCCAGGTAGTCCTCACTGGCCTCGGCGTAGCCCTTCTCGCTCAGATCTCTGATGATCTGGGCCTGGCGCTCCTCAATCTCGTCGTCGATCTTTTGGCAAATGACCACTATCTCCTCGTGCAGCCGGCGCTTCTCCTCCATCCGCTCCGGCGTGTAATGGTGGCTCGTGCAGTCCAGGTGCTCCATGCCGCCAAGCTCTTTCCTTTTGAGAGACAGGATGAAGTTGACGTCCCCGTCTGCCATCCGAGCCTTTTGTTTAACATCACCACCCTTGCTCCTTTTCCGGGCCAGTAACTCATCGAGGGCTGCCTCTGCCGCCGCCGCCCTACCTTCCATTAAAGATATAAACTCCTCCGCCTCCAACTCTTCTTCTTCTTCTTCTTCTTCTTCTTCCTGCTCCTCTGACAGCTCCAGCAGGGCGTCAAGATCGGTGGTTGAGTGACCTTGTGCGTGGCCTGCAGAGGCAGCCATGGTCAGATCCTTGGAATTCCTCTCCAGGTCGACGTGATCTGTGGTGGAATTAACTTGGGCCATCACGGGTGGAATTGTACGTCAGCTTCGCCTCGATTCGACGTGGGTTGTGGGTTTGAGGCTTGTTCTTCAGCCTGGATCTCGCCGCCTCCAGATTTAAAGAGGAGGGAGGAGAGGAACCCTAGCGCAGTCGGCTTCTCTGTTGCTGTCGCCTGTCGGAATCGGAAGCAGAATCAACGTCGCCATCGAGTTCCATTTTGTTTTTGTTTTTTGAGGGGCCAGGCTGACAGCTTCTCGAGCTCCAAGGCCCAACCACAAAGTAGCATGGGCCAAATGGCCCGTATTATATTATAGCCTGCGGTGCACCTATATGAGCCGGCCCAGTAGCTTGTACTTTTTTTTCTTCTGATTTTACTTAATTATCAAATGTATCTGAGAAAATAAAAATTGTATTAAAACCAGTTCAGACGTAAACAAATGTGGAAAATGTTCCTTTGCTTCAGTAAAATATTAGTGACAAAATATATATAAACAAAATGTTCCCTTGCTGCAACATAAATATTTGATTTTTTTATCCTGAATAAATAATAGATTTTAGAAAAGGAAATCACTTCAAACATAAAACGATGGGGGAAAATTGTTCTCTTGCCGCAATAATAATGTTCATATATACGAAAAGATGTTCGCCTTATATGCTTAATAAAAGTTCATCTCTTATGCTTAATAAATGTCCATGTGTCAAAAAAATTAGCAGTGTTTTGGAAAAACGGTAACATATTAGTGACAAAGGTTGAACAAAAATAAAGGAAGAAGAGGAATAGTACGAAGAGATAAAAATAAACAGTAAATAGAAAAGGAAAGGGAAACATGAAAGAGGGAAGAAAAGTGGCAAAAAATCATTCGAATAGAAAAACCGCTCCATAGGCCCATTGCGCGCGTGTGGGTACGTGTTATAGTGACAGTTCCACAATGAACGTAGAATAGGAATTGCATGTGGTTTACCCACGCAGTTAATCACACAACTTAGTGAGGCCAACTAAGGATTTATAGACATTTTTGTACTGGAGTTGGACCAACAGGAAATTGATTAGGAACTTCTAAAGAAATCCTATATATATCAAATAAAGATTTAAATCAAAGATACATAGAAAAGCTTCATGTATAATAATGCAAATTGGCTATTAAATAGGCCTGAAGATATGATGAACTTAGGAACTCGAATCAACTCAACTAGATTTTAAATAAATGTTGTATGAATTTGTAAAATTGACTAGAAATGGGAAAAAGGTATTCGACACTGTTTAGGCAGGCTCAACAAGCCGACCCAGTTACTTAAAACACCCACCGAGTGGCCCTTAAGCATATACGCACACATGCCGCACTAGCTCGGCCCAGCTTTGGGTCCACGGGCTCGGATGCGACATCGATGGTGCACTTTTAAGGTGTCAGGATGTCATCTAAGGAACGGTCAATGGGCTTTGACCCAACGGAATGCTTCATGTGGGCATTTGCGAGGTTGGGGCGAAGGGAGGAGGGGAAAAGTGAGGAGCATTAAGGTGGCAGGGCAAAACTTAGTAGAAGTAAGGAACTAGTGGCATGAAAATAAAAAACCCAAAGAAATATATGTTGAGGCTTGAGATGCTTCAAAGGAGGATGTCTGAATCAACGAGTTTCTTAATAGGATGAGAATTTATGAATCAAGAAGTGTCTTGATATAGACTGGATGATCCTAAGCGTAATGAAACCAATAAGACTACATTATGAATAATAGTGACATTGATGAAAGCAAAAGGGAATCTAAAACATAATTGAAGACCAGACATAACAAATACAAGTATTACAAGGTTTTGAATGTGTCAGACCTGATGCCGAAGACTATACCATGAGCAAAGCATGAGAAAATACCACATACCGTGGGTGTTAAAAAAAATATGCAACTAGATTATTGACTCTAGTGCAAGTGGGAGTCTGTTGGAAGTATGCGCTAGATTATTGTATTATTATATTTTCCATGTTCATAATTAAGAATTTATATTCTATGCTATGAATGCTATGATCCTGGAATATTCGATTTGGTAGAAAACTCATATGCACACATAGAACGATAAACAATAAAATAAGATTCTCAGTCTCGTTTCTAACTCTAAGACTGGCTCAAGTGTTGTTAGCGATCACGTTTTCCGGATCTTAGAACATCCTTATGTGTAATGAAAGTTCTAAAATAACATTGAGAGTATGACGTTAGAAGACCGATCATATTGAATCGACTCAAACTTGTTTGTTAAACTTTGAGATGATTTCATCACAAATCAAATGTTATAACTCAGAGTGTTAAGGTGTGTTTTAGCTCTTTACACCATTTTGCATCATGCTTTTATACCAATATTTATTGCATTATGGGCTATTATTACACATTATATCTCAATACTTATGGCTATTCTCTCTTATTTTACAAGGTTTACCATGAAGAGGGGGAGTGCCGACAGCTGGAATTCTGGTTGGAAAAGGAGCAAACATTGGAAACCTATTCTGCACAGCTTCAAAAGTCCTGAAACTCCACGAAACAACCTTTTGGAATTAATAAGAATTTCTGAGCGAAAGGTATACACCAGGGGGCCCACACCCTGTCCAGGAGACAGGGGGCGCCCCCCTATAGGGCGCGCCCCTATCTCCTAGGCCCCCTGGTGGGCCTCCGGTGTCCATCTTCTGCTATATCATCACTTTCACCCTGGAAAAAATCGGGGGCAAGCTTACGGGACGAAACTCCGCCGCCACGAGGAGGAACCTTGGCGGAACCCATCTAGGGCTCTGGCAGAGCTGTTCTTCCGGGGACACTTCCCTCCGAGAGGGGGAAATCATCACCAACGTCATCACCAACGATCCTCTCATTGGAAGGGGGTTAATCTCCATCAACATCTTCACCAGCACCATCTCCTCTCAAACCCTAGTTCATCTCTTGTATCCAATCTTGTATCCAAAACCACAAATTGGTACCTGTGGGTTGCTAGTAGTGTTGATTACTCCTTGTAGTTGATACTTATTGGTTTACTTGGTGGAAGATCATATGTTCAGATCCTTAATGCATATTATTACACCTCTGATTATGAACATGAATATGCTTTGTGAGTAGTTACATTTGTTCCTGAGGACATGGGTGAAGTCTTGCTATTAGTAGTCATGTGAATTTGGTATTCGTTCGATATTTTGATGAGATGTATGTTGTCTTCTCCTCTAGTGGTGTCATGTGAACGTCAACTACATGACACTTCACCATTATTGGGCCTAGAGGAGGGAATAGGGAAGTAATAAGTAGATGATGGGTTGCTAGAGTGACAGAAGCTTAAACCCTAGTTTATGCGTTGCTTCGTTAGGGGCTGATTTGGATCCACATGTTTCATGCTATGGTTAGGTTTACCTTAATACTTTTGTTGTAGTTGCGGATGCTTGCAATAGGGGTTAATCATAAGTGGGATGCTTGTCCAAGTAAGGGCAGTACCCAAGCACCGGTCCACCCACATATCAAATTATCAAAGTACCGAACGCGAATCATATGAGCGTGATGAAAACTAGCTTGATGATAATTCCCATGTGTCCTCAGGAGCTCCTTTATCATTATTAGAATTTGTCCAGGCTTATCCTTTGCTAGATAAAGGATTGGGCCACCTTGCTGCACTTTATTTACCTTGTTTACTTGTTACTCGTTACTATTTATCTCATCACAAAACTATCTATCACCTACAATTTCAGTGCTTGCAGAAAACCTTACTGAAAACCGCTTATCATTTCTTTCTGCTCATCGTTGGGTTCGACACTCTTACTTATCGAAAGGACTACGATAGATCCCCTACACTTGTGGGTCATCAAGACTCTTTTCTGGCGCCATTGCCGGGGAGTGTAGCGCTGTTGGTGAGTGGAACTTGGTAAGGAAACATTTATATAGTGTGCTGAAATTTTCTGTTACTTGTCCCTATGGAAACTAATCCTTTGAGGGGCTTGTTTGGGGCATCTTCGCCCCAACCAGAAGAGCAAAGTGTTGCTCCTCAACCTACTGAACTTTATGAAAATATTTATTTTGAGACTCCTTCGGGTATGATAGAGAAACTGCTAGCTAATCCATTTGCAGGAGATGGAACATTGCATCCCGATTTATACCTTATCTTTGTGGATGAAGTTTGTGGATTATTTAAGCTTGCAAGTATTCCCGATGATGTTGTCAAAAGGAAGGTCTTCCCTTTATCTTTGAAGGGAGATGCATTGACATGGTATAGGCTATGTGATGATACAAGATCTTGGAATTATAAGCGAGTGAAGTTGGAATTTCATCAGAAGTTCTATCCTATCCATCTTGTTCATCCTGATCGTAATTACATATATAATTTCTGGCCTCGCGAAGGAGAAAGCATCTCTCAAGCTTGGGGGAGGCTTAAGTAAATGTTATATTCATGCCCCAATCATGAGCTCTCTTGGGAAATGATTATTCAAAAATTTTATGTTTGGCTTTCTCTTGATAATCGCAACCTGCTCGATACTTCCTGTGCTGATTCTTATATGCTAAAGACTATTGATTTCAAATGGAACTTATTGAAAAGAATTAAATGCAACTCTGATTGGGGTTCCAACGATGGTAAGGAGTCAGGTATGACACCTAAGTTCGATTGTGTTAAATCTTTTATGGATACCGATGTTTTTCGTGGATTTAGCGCTAAGTATGGACTTGACTCTGAGATAGTAGCTTCTTTTTGTGAATCTTTTGCTACTCATGTTGATCTCCCTAAAGAGAAGTGGTTTAAATATAATCCTCATGTTGAAGTTAAAGTAGTTGCACCTATTACAGTCGAAGAAAAGACTATTACCTATAGTGATCCTATTGTTCCTACTGCTTATGTTGAAAAACCTCCTTTTCCTGTTAGGATAAAGGATCATGCTAAAGCTTTGACTGTTGTTCGTAAGAGTAATACTAGGACTTATACACCTCCTGAGCAAATTAATGTTGAACCTAGTATTGCTATTGTTAAAGATCTCTTGGATGATAATTTAGATGGGCATGTTATTTATTTCTGTGATGAAGCTGCTAATATTGCAAAACCAGACGCTAAGACACATAGGCCCGTTGTAGGCATGCCTGTTATTTCTGTTAAAACAGGAGATCATTATTATCATGGCTTATGTGATAGGGTGCTAGTGCTAGCGCTATACCTTATGATTTATATAAAGAAATTATGCACGACATTGCACCCGTTGATTTAGAAGATATTGATGTTACTATCAAGCTTGCTAATAGAGATACTATTTCACCAATTGGGATTGTTAGAGATGTTGAAGTTTTGTGTGGGAAGGTTAAATACCCTGCTGATTTTATTGTTCTTACTTCCCCTCAAGATGCCTTTTGCCCCATTATATTTGGTAGACCCTTCTTGAACACTGTTAAAACTACGATTGATTGCAAAAAGGATGTTGTTATGATTGGCTTAGATGATATGACTCATGAGTTTAATTTTGCTAAATTTCATAGACAACCCCGTGATAAAGAATTATCTAATAAAGATGAAATAATTAGTCTTGCTTCTATTGCCGTTCCTCCAACTGATCCGTTAGAACTGTTGGAAATATGCCCTAGAGGCAATAATAAAATGATTATTATTATATTTCCTTGTTCATGATAATTGTCTTTTATTCATGCTATAATTGTGTTATCCGGAAATCGTAATACATGTGTGAATACATAGACCACAACATGTCCCTAGTAAGCCTCTAGTTGACTAGCTCATTGATCAACAGATAGTCATGGTTTCCTGACTATGGACATTAGATGTCGTTGATAACGGGATCACATCATTAGGAGAATGATGTGATGGACAAGACCCAATCTTAAGCATAGCACAAGATCGTGTAGTTCGTTTGCTAGAGCTTTTCCAATGTCAAGTATCTTTTCCTTAGACCATGAGATTGTGTAACTCCCGGATACCGTAGGAGTGCTTTGGGTGTACCAAACGTCACAACGTAACTGGGTGACTATAAAGGTACACTACAGGTATCCCCGAAAGTGTCTGTTAGGTTGACACGGATCGAGACTGGGATTTGTCACTCCGTATGACGGAGAGGTATCTCTGGGCCCACTCGGTAATGCATCATCATAATGAGCTCAAAGTGTCCAAGTGTTTGGTCACGGGATCATGCATTACGGTACGAGTAAAGTGACTTGCAGGTAACGAGATTGAACGAGGTATTGGGATACCGACGATCGAATCTCGGGCAAGTAACGTACCGATTGACAAAGGGAATTGTATACGGGGTTGCTTGAATCCTTGACATCATGGTTCATCCGATGAGATCATCTAGGAGCATGTGGGAGCCAACATGGGTATCCAGATCCCACTGCTGGTTATTGACCGGAGAGGCGTCTCAGTCATGTGTGCATGTCTCCCGAACCCGTAGGGTCTACACACTTAAGGTTCGGTGACGCTAGGGTTGTAGAGATATTAGTATGCAGTAACCCAAAAGTTGTTTGGAGTCCCGGATGAGATCCCGGATGTCACGAGGAGTTCCGGAATGGTCCAGAGGTGAAGAATTATATATAGGAAGTCAGGTTTCGGCCATCGGGAAAGTTTCGGGGGTCACCGGTATTGTACCGGGACCACCGGAAGGGTCCCGGGGATCCACCGAGTGGGGCCACCTATCTCGGAGGGCCCCATGGGCTGAAGTGGGAGGGGAACCAGCCCCTGGTGGGCGTGTGCGCCCCCCCTTGGTCCCCCGCGCCTAGGGTTGGAAACCCTAGGGGTGGGGGCGCCTCGACCTGGCTTGGGGGGGGCAAGCCACCCCCTTGGCCGCCGCCCCCCTTGGAGATTGGATCTCCTAGGGCCGGCACCCCCCTAGGGGGCCTATATAAAGAGGGGGGGGGGGAGGTAGGGCAGCCACACCCATGCTCTTGGCACCTCCCTCTCCCTCTGCTACACCTCTCCCTCCCGTAGAGCTTGGCGAAGCCCTGCCGAGATCACTGCTGCATCCACCACCACGCCGTTGTGCTGCTGGATCTCCATCAACCTCTCCTTCCCCCTTGCTGGATCAAGAAGGAGGAGACATATTCCCAATCGTACGTGTGTTGAACGCGGAGGTGCTGTCCGTTCAGCACTAGGATCATCGATGATTTGGATCACGATGAGTATGACTCCCTCAACCCCGTTCTCTTGAACGCTTCCGCTCACGATCTACAAGGGTATGTAGATGCACTCCTCTCTCTCATTGCTAGATGAACTCATAGATTGATCTTGGTGAAGCGTAGAATTTTTTTATTTTCTGCAACGTTCTCCAACAGTGGCATCATGAGCTAGGTCTATGCGTAGTTCTCTTTGCACGAGTAGAACACAATTTGTTGTGGGCGTAGATGTTGTCAACTTTCTTGCCACTACTAGTCTTATTTTGCTTCAGCGGTATCGTGGGATGAAGCGGCCCGGACCGACCTTACACGTACGCTTACGTGAGACATGTTCCACCGACTGACATGCACTAGTTGCATAAGGTGGCTAGCGGGTGTCTGTCTCTCCCACTTTAGTTGGAGCGGATTCGATGAAAAGGGTCCTTATGAAGGGTAAATAGAAATTGGCATATCATGTTGTGGCTTTTATGTAGGTAAGAAAACGTTCTTGCTAGAACCCTATTGTAGCCACGTAAAAACATGCAACAACAATTAGAGGACGTCTAACTTGTTTTTGCAGCATGTGCCTTGTGATGTGATATGGCCAAAAGTTGTGATGTATGAGATCATGTTCTTGTAATAGGAATCACGACTTGCATGTCGATGAGTATGACAACCGGCAGGAGCCATAGGAGTTGTCTTAATTATTGTATGACCTGCGTGTCAATGATTTAACACCATGTAATTACTTTACTTTATTGCTAAACCGTTAGCCATAGTAGTAGAAGTAATAGTTGGCGAGCAACTTCATGGAGACACGATGATGGAGATCATGATGATGGAGATCATGGTGTCATGCCGGTGACGAAGATGATCATGGAGCCCCGAAGATGGAGATCAAAGGAGCTATGTGATATTGGCCATATCATGTCACTATTTGATTGCATGTGATGTTTATCATGTTTTTGCATCTTGTTTACTTAGAACGACGGTAGTAAATAAGATGATCCCTCATAATAATTTCAAGAAAGTGTTCCCCCTAACTATGCACCGTTGCGAAAGTTCGTTGTTTCGAAGCACCACATGATGATCGGGTGTGATAGATTCTAACATTCACATACAACGGGTGTAAGACAGATTTACACATGCATAAACACTTAGGTTAATTTGACGAGCCTAGCATGTACAGACATGGCCTCGGAACACAAGAGACCGAAAGGTCGAACATGAGTCGTATGGAAGATACGATCAACATGGAGATGTTCACCGATGATGACTAGTCCGTCTCACGTGATGATCGGACACGGCCTAGTCGACTCAGATCATGTATCACCTAGATGACTAGAGGTATGTCTAATCTGAGTGGGAGTTCATTAAATAATTTGATTAGATGAACTTAATTATCATGAACTTAGTCTAAAAACCTTTGCAAAAATGTCTTGTAGATCAAATGGCCAACGCTCATGTCAACCTCAACTTCAACGCGTTCCTAGAGAAAACCAAGCTGAAAGATGATGGCAGCAACTATACGGACTGGGTCCGGAACCTGAGGATTATCCTCATAGCTGCCAAGAAAGCATATGTCCTAGAAGGACCGCTAGGTGAAGCACCCATCCCAGAGAACCAAGACGTTATGAACGCTTGGCAGTCACGTGCTGATGATTACTCCCTCGTTCAGTGCGGCATGCTTTACAGCTTAGAACCGAGGCTCCAAAAGCGTTTTGAGCAACACGGAGCATATGAGATGTTCGAGGAGCTGAAAATGGTTTTCCAAGCTCATGCCCGGGTCGAGAGATATGAAGTCTCTGACAAGTTCTATAGTTGTAAGATGGAGGAAAATAGTTCTGTCAGTGAGCACATACTCAAAATGTCTGGGTTGTACAACCGCTTATCCCAGCTGGACATTAACCTCCCGGACGAGGCGGTCATTGACAGAATCCTTCAGTCGCTCCCACCTAGCTACAAAAGCTTTGTGATGAACTACAATATGCAGGGGATGGTGAAAACTATTCCTGAAGTATTTTCAATGCTGAAGTCAGCTGAGGTAGAAATCAAAAAGGAACATCAAGTGTTGATGGTCAATAAAACCACTAAGTTCAAGAAAGGCAAGGGTAAGAAGAACTTCAAGAAGGACGGCAAGGAAGTTGTCGCACCCGGTAAGCCAGTTGCTGGGAAGAAGTCAAAGAATGGACCCAAGCCTGAGATTGAGTGCTTTTATTGCAAAGGGAAGGGTCACTAGAAGCGGAACTGCCCCAAATACTTAGCGGACAAGAAGACCGGCAACACTAAAGGTATATGTGATAGACATGTAATTGATGTGTACCTTACCAGTGCTCGTAGTAGCTCCTGGGTATTTGATACCAGTGCGGTTGCTCATATTTGTAACTCAAAGCAGGAGCTGCGGAATAAGCGGAGACTGGCGAAGGACGAGTTGACGATGCGCGTCGGGAATGGTTCCAAGGTCGATGTGATCGCCGTCGGCACGCTACCTCTACATTTACCTACAAGATTAGTTTTAAACCTCAATAATTGTTATTTAGTGCTAGCTTTGAGCATGAACATTGTATCTGGATCTTGTTTAATGCGAGATGGCTACTCATTTAAATCTGAGAATAATGGTTGTTCTATTTATATGAGAGATATGTTTCATGGTCATGCCCCGCTGGTCAATGGTTTATTCTTAATGAATCTCGAACATAATGTTACACATATTCATAGTGTGAATACCAAAAGATGTAAGGTTGATAACGATAGTCCCACATACTTGTGGCACTGCCACCTTGGTCACATTGGTGTCAAGCGCATGAAGAAGCTCCATACTGATGGACTTTTAGAGTCTCTCGATTATGAATCATTTGACACATGCGAACCATGCCTCATGGGCAAAATGACCAAGACTCCGTTCTCCGGAACAATGGAGCGAGCAACCAACTTATTGGAAATCATACATACTGATGTGTGCGGTCCAATGAGCATTGAGGCTTGCGGATGATATCGTTATGTTCTCACTCTCACTGATGACTTAAGTAGATATGGGTATGTCTACTTTATGAAACACAAGTCTGAGACCTTTGAAAAGTTCAAGGAATTTTAGAATGAGGTAGAGAATCAACGTGACCGAAAAATAAAGTTCTTACGATCAGATCATGGAGGAGAATATTTAAGTCACGAATTTGGTACGCACTTAAGGAAATGTGGAATCATTTCACAACTCACGCCGCGTGGAACACCTCAGCGTAATGGTGTGTCCGAACGTCGTAATCGCACTCTATTGGATATGGTGCGATCTATGATGTCTCTTACCGATTTACCGCTATCATTTTGGGGATACGCTCTAGAGACAACTACATTCACTTTAAATAGGGCACCGTCTAAATCCGTTGAGACGACACCGTATGAATTATGGTTTGGGAAGAAACGTAAGCTGTCATTTCTAAAAGTTTGGGGATGCGATGCTTATGTCAAGAAACTTCAACCTAAAAAGCTCGAATCCAAGTCGGAAAAATGCATCTTCATAGGATACCCTAAGGAAACCATTGGGTATACCTTCTACCTTAGATCCGAAGGCAAGATCGTTGTTGCCAAGAACGGATCCTTTCTGGAGAAAGAGTTTCTCTCGAAAGGAGTAAGTGAGAGGAAAGTAGAACTCGATGAAGTACTACCTCTTGAACCGGAAAGTAGTGCAGCTCAGGAAAATGTTCCTGTGGTGCTTACACCGACTGGAGAGGAAATTAATGATGATGATCAAGGTACTTCGGATCAAGTTGCTACTGAACTTCGTAGGTCCACAAGGATACGTTCCACACCAGAGTGGTATGGCAACCCTGTCCTGGAAATCATGTTGTTAGACAATGGTGAACCTTCGAACTATGAAGAAGCGATGGCGGGCCCAGATTCCAACAAATGGCTTGAAGCCATGCAATCCGAGATAGAATCCATGTATGAAAACAAAGTATGGACTTTGACAGACTTACCCGATGATCGGCGAGCGATAGAAAATAAATGGATCTTTAAGAAGAAGACAAACACGGATGGTAATGTTACCATCTATAAAGCTCGACTTGTCGCTAAGGGTTATCGGCAAGTTCAAGGGGTTGACTACGATGAGACTTTCTCACACGTAGCAAAGCTGAAGTCTGTCCGAATCATGTTAGCAATTGCCGCATACTATGATTATGAGATATGGCAAATGGACGTCAAAACGGCATTCCTTAACGTCTATGTTAAGGAAGAACTGTATATGATGCAGCCGGAAGGTTTTATCGATCCTCAGAATGCTAACAAGGTATGCAAGCTCCAGCGATCCATTTATGGGCTGGTGCAAGCATCTCGGAGTTGGAACATTCGCTTTGATGAGATGATCAAAGCGTTTGGGTTTATGCAGACTTATGGAGAAGCCTGCGTTTACAAGAAAGTGAGTGGGAGCTCTGTAGCATTTCTCATATTATATGTGGATGACATACTTTTGATGGGAAATGACATAGAACTTTTGGACAGCATTAAGGCCTACTTGAATAAGTGTTTTTCAATGAAGGACCTTGGAGAAGCTGCTTACATATCATGCATCAAGATCTATAGGGATAGATCGAGACGCCTCATAGGTCTTTCACAAAGCACATACCTTGATAAGATATTGAAGAAGTTCAATATGGACCAGTCCAAGAAAGGGTTCTTGCCTGTATTGCAAGGTGTGAGATTGAGCTCGGCTCAATGCCCGACCACGACAGAAGATATAGAAGAGATGAGTGTCATCCCCTATGTCTCAGCCATAGGGTCTATTATGTATGCCATGCTGTGTACCAGACCTGATGTAAGCCTTGCCGTAAGTTTGGTAGGGAAGTACCAAAGTAATCCCGACAAGGAACACTGGACAATGGTCAAGAATATCCTGAAGTACCTGAAGAGGACTAAGGATATGTTAGTTCTCGTTTTTGGAGGTGACGAAGAGCTCGTCGTAAAGGGTTACGTCGATGCTAGCTTCGACATAGATCTGGATGACTCTAAGTCACAAACCGGATACGTGTATATTTTGAATGGAGGGGTAGTAAGCTGGTGCAGTTGCAAGCAGAGCATCGTGGCGGGATCTACATGTGAAGCGGAGTACATGGCAGCCTCGGAGGCAGCGTGTGAAGCAATATGGATGAAGGAGTTCATCACTGACCTAGGAGTCATACCCAATGCATCGGGGCCGATCATTCTCTTCTGTGACTACAATGGAGCTATTGCTCTTGCCAAGGAGCCCAAGTTTCACAAGAAGACCAGGCACATCAAGCATCGTTTCAACTCCATTCGTGAAAATGTTCAAGATGGAGACATAGATATTTGCAAAGTGCATACGGATCTGAATGTCGCAGATCCGTTGATTAAACCTCTTCCGCGAGCTAAACATGATCAACACCAGAACTCTATGGGTGTTCGATTCATCACAATGTAACTAGATTATTGACTCTAGTGAAAGTGGGAGACCGTTGGAAATATGCCCTAGAGGCAATAATAAAATGATTATTATTATATTTCCTTGTTCATGATAATTGTCTTTTATTCATGCTATAATTGTGTTATCCAGAAATCGTAATACATGTGTGAATACATAGACCACAACATGTCCCTAGTAAGCCTCTAGTTGACTAGCTTGTTGATCAACATATAGTCATGGTTTCCTGACCATGGACATTGGATGTCGTTGATAACGGGATCACATCATTAGGAGAATGATGTGATGGACAAGACCCAATCCTAAGCATAGCACAAGATCATGTAGTTCGTTTGCTAGAGCTTTTCCAATGTCAAGTATCTTTTCCCTAGACCATGAGATTGTGTAACTCCCGGATACCGTAGGAGTGCTTTGGGTGTACCAAACGTCACAACGTAACTGGGTGACTATAAAGGTACACTATAGGTATCCCCGAAAGTGTCTGTTGGGTTGACATGGATCGAGACTGGGATTTGTCACTCCGTATGACGGAGAGGTATCTCTGGGCCCACTCGGTAATGCATCATCATAATGAGCTCAAAGTGTCCAAGTGTTTGGTCACGGGATCATGCATTATGGTACGAGTAAAGTGACTTGCCGGTAACGAGATTGAACGAGGTATTGGGATACCGACGATCGAATCTCGGGCAAGTAACGTACCGATTGACAAAGGGAATTGTATACGGGGTTGCTTGAATCCTCGACATCGTGGTTCATCCGATGAGATCATCGATGAGCATGTGGGAGCCAATATGGGTATCCAGATCCTGCTGTTGGTTATTTACCGGAGAGGCGTCTCGGTCATGTGTGCATGTCTCCCGAACCCGTAGGGTCTACACACTTAAGGTTCGGTGACGCTAGGGTTGTAGAGATATTAGTATGCAGTAACCCGAAAGTTGTTCGGAGTCTCGGATGAGATCCCGGACGTCACGAGGAGTTCCGGAATGGTCCGGAGGTGAAGAATTATATATAGGAAGTTAGGTTTGGGCCATCGGGAAAGTTTCAGGGGTCACCGGTATTGTACCAGGACCACCGGAAGGGTCCCGGGGGTCCACCGGGTGGGGCCACCTATCCCGGAGGGCCCCATGGGCTGAAGTGGGAGGGGAACCAGCCCCTGGTGGGCTGGTGCACCCCCCCTTTCCCCCCGTGCCTAGGGTTGGAAACCCTAGGGGTGGGGGCGCCTCCACCTGGCTTGGGGGGGCAAGCCACCCCCTTGTCCGCCGCCCCCCTTGGAGATTGGATCTCCTAGGGCCGGCGCCCCCCTAGGGGGCCTATATAAAGAGGGGGGGAGGGAGGGAAGCCGCACCCATGCTCTTGGCGCCTCCCTCTCCCTCTGCTACACCTCTCCCTCTCGTAGAGCTTGGTGAAGCCCTGCCGAGATCGCTGCTGCATCCACCACCACGCCGTCGTGCTGCTGGATCTCCATCAACCTCTCCTTCCCCCTTGCTGGATCAAGAAGGAGGAGACATCTTCCCAACCGTACGTGTGTTGAACGCGGAGGTGCTATCTGTTTAGCACTAGGATCATCAGTGATTTGGATCACGACGAGTACGACTCCCTCAACCCCGTTCTCTTGAATGCTTCCGCTCACGATCTACAAGGGTATGTAGATGCACTCCTCTCTCTCGTTGCTAGATGAACTCATAGATTGATCTTGGTGAAGCGTAGAATTTTTTTATTTTCTGCAACATTCTCCAACAAGAACAATACTTGCTAGACCATGAAAACGATATGTTTATGAAGGAAAGAAAGGAAATAGATGAAGTGTTCCTTAAACAGGAACCTATGCTGAAACATAACCTTCCCATTGAAATTCTTGGGGATCCCCCTCCACCCAAGGGTGATCCCGTGTTTGAACTCAAACCTTTACCTGGCAATCTTAAGTATGCTTATCTTGATGAAAAAAAATATCCTGTTATTATTAGTGCTAACCTTTCAGAGAAAGAAGAAGAAAGATTATTGAAAACTCTGAAGAAGCACCGAGCAGCTATTGGATATACTCTGGATGATCTTAAGGGAGTTAGTCCCATGCTATGTCAACACAAAATTACATTGGAAGACAATGCCAAACCAGTTAGAGATCCTCAAAGACGACTAAATCCCAAGATGAAAGAAGTGGTAAGAAAGGAGATATTAAAGCTCCTTGAGGCCGGTATTATCTATCCCGTTGCTGATAGTAAATGGGTAAGCCCTGTCCATTGTGTTCCTAAAAAGGGAGGTATTATCGTTGTTCCTAATGATAAATATGAATTGATCCCGCAAAGAATTATTACATGTTATAGGATGGTAATTGATTTCCGTAAGTTAAATAAAGCTACTAAGAAAGATCATTACCCTTTAACTTTTATTGATCAAATGCTAGAGAGACTATCCAAACACACACATTTCTGGTTTCTAGATGGTTATTCTGGTTTCTCTCAGATACCTGTGTCAGCGAAGGACCAATCTAAAACTACTTTTACTTGCCCTTTTGGTACTTTTGCTTATAGATGTATGCCTTTTGGTTTATGTAATGCACCCGCTACCTTTCAAAGATGCATGATGGCTATATTCTCTGATTTTTGTGAAAAGGTTTGTGAGGTATTCATGGATGACTTCTCCGTCTATGGATCCTCTTTTGATGATTGTTTGAGCAACCTTGATCGAGTTTTGCAGAGATGCGAAGACACTAGTCTCATTCTGAATTGGGAAAAGTGTCACTTTCTGGTTAATGAAGGCATTGTCTTGGGGCATAGGATCTCCGAGAGAGGTATTGAAGTTGATAAAGTCAAAGTTGATGCTATTGAAAAGATGCCATGTCCCAAGGATATAAAAGGTATAAGAAGTTTTCTTGGTCATGCCGGTTTTTATAGGAGGTTCATTAAGGACTTTTCTAAAATCTCTAGGCCTCTGACTAATTTATTGCAAAAAGATATCCCTTTTGTCTTTGATGATGATTGCTTAGAAGCATTTGAAGTACTTAAGAAAGCTTTGATCACTGCACCTATTATCCAGCCACCTGATTGGAACTTACCTTTTGAAATTATGTGTGATGCTAGTGATTATGCTGTAGGTGCTATTCTAGGGCAAAGAGTCGATAAGAAATTGAATGTTATCCAGTATGCTAGTAAGACTCTTGATACTGCCCAGAGAAATTATGCTACTACTGAAAAAGAGTTCTTAGCAGTTGTGTTTGCATGTGATAAGTTTAGACCTTATATTGTTGATTCCAAAGTTACTATTCACACTGATCATGCTGCTATTAAATATCTTATGGAAAAGAAAGATGCTAAGCCTAGACTCATTAGATGGGTTCTCTTGCTCCAAGAATTTGACTTGCATATTATTGATAGAAAAGGAGCTGAGAACCCCGTTGCAGATAACTTGTCTAGGTTAGAGAATGTTCTTGATGACCCACTGCCTATTAATGATAGCTTTCCTGATGAACAATTAGCACTCGTCAATGCTTCTCGTACTACTCCTTGGTATGCTGATTATGCTAATTACATTGTTGCTAAATTTATACCGCCTAGTTTCACATACCAGCAAAAGAAAAAGTTCTTTTATGATTTAAGACATTACTTCTGGGATGACCCACACCTTTCTAAATAAGGAGTAGATGGTGTTATTAGACGTTGTGTACCTGAGCATGAACAGGAACAGATCCTACGCAAGTGTCACTCTGAATCATATGGAGGACACCACGCTGGAGATAGAACTGCACACAAGGTACTACAATCTGGTTTTTATTGGCCTACTCTCTTCAAAGATGCTCGTAAGTTTGTCTTATCTTGTGATGAATGCCAAAGAATTGGTAATATTAGTAGACGTCAAGAAATGCCTATGAATTATTCTCTTGTTATTGAACCGTTTGATGTTTGGGGCTTTGATTATATGGGACCTTTTCCTACCTCTAATGGTTATACACATATTTTAGTTGCTGTTGATTACGTTACTAAGTGGGTTGAAGCTATTCCAACTAGTAGTGCTGATCATAACACTTCTATTAAAATGCTTAAAGAAGTTATTTTTCCGAGGTTTGGAGTCCCTAGATATCTTATGACTGATTGTGGTTCACATTTTATTCATGGTGCTTTCCGTAAGATGCTTGCTAAATATGATGTCAATCATAGAATCGCATCTCCTTATCATCCGCAGTCTAGTGGTCAAGTAGAGTTGAGCAATAGAGAGCTCAAATTAATTTTGCAAAAGACTGTGAATAGATATAGAAAGAATTGGTCCAAAAAACTTGATGATGCATTATGGGCCTATAGAACTGCATACAAAAATCCTATGGGTATGTCTCCGTATAAGATGGTTTATGGAAAAGCATGTCATTTACCTCTTGAACTTGAACATAAAGCATATTGGGCTATTAAAGAGCTCAATTATGACTTCAAACTTGCCGGTAAGAAGAGGTTGTTTGATATTAGCTCACTTGATGAATGGAGAACCCAAGCTTATGAGAATGCCAAGCTATTCAAAGAAAAAGTCAAACGCTGGCATGATAAGAGGATACAAAAGCGTGAGTTTAATGTAGGAGATTATGTATTATTATTCAACTCTCGCTTAAGATTTTTTGCAGGAAAACTTCTCTCAAAATGGGAAGGTCCTTACGTTATCGAGGAGGTCTATCGTTCTGGTGCCATAAAGATCAACAACTTCAAAGGCACAAGTCCGAGGGTGGTAAATGATCAAAGAATTAAACATTATATTTCAGGTAATCCTATCAATGTTGAAACTTATATTATTGAAACCGTAACCCCTGAGGAATACATAAGGGACACTTTCCAGAACATTTCAGACTCTGAAAAGGTATAGGTATGTGGTACGGTAAGTAAACCAACTCCAAAACAACTCCAATGGCAATTTTTATCAGTTTTGGATTATTTAAGAATTTTAGGAAGGAAGAAGTAGTCCGAAAGTGACACGAGGCTCCCACGAGAGTGGAGGGCGCGCCCCCCTATAGGGCACGCCCCCCTGTCTCGTGGGCACATCATGTGCCTCCTAGACTCCGTTTTCTTGCACGTTACA
Source organism: Triticum aestivum (assembly GCF_018294505.1). Classification (NCBI taxonomy): domain Eukaryota; kingdom Viridiplantae; phylum Streptophyta; class Magnoliopsida; order Poales; family Poaceae; genus Triticum; species Triticum aestivum. Next base: position 515,201,133 of record NC_057795.1, read on the forward strand.
TATTTTGGTCGGTAAAAATTCATTATATATACTCCTGGAGGTTTTTACCACCGTATCACGCAAATATCCTCTGTTTTCGTTTCGAGTTGTTCCTGCCACAGGTTAAGCGACATGCCATCTTAGGATTCGGAGGGAGAAAGCTATGTGGCTAATTACCTTGTAGACCCTAAGGTCTACGGGGACTTGGACCATAGTGGCTGGACCACAGAAGAAGAAGAAGACTATGAGCCAAAAAGGAAGGATGAAACAAGCTCTCACGAGGATGAAGTTCCACTACCTCAACCGGGAGATATGCATGTGGAGTATAAAAAGTCGAGTCTACCTGATAGAGCGAAGAAGCCAAAGATCGAGTTTATCCCTTTTGTCTCTTGCAGGAAAATAAGCAAGAATTATGCAAAAGAGTATTAAGTCTTGAGCGGGAGATTGAAGACCTAAAAGAGCAAAACATCATACTCAAGCGCAAATTGAGGAAGAAGTCAGCATCATCATCACCACCTCCATCACCTACGAGGACATAATCACATGGGTATGGGCACTCCCCTTGGCAACTGCCAAGCTTGGGGGAGGTGCCCCGGTATCATATCACCATCACACTCCTATCTTTACTATTTTATTTAGTTTGATCCTTTTAGTAGTTTCTTGATCTAGTAGATTGAAGTTTTGATATCAAGTAGTTTGAGTTTTGCTTAGTGCTCTCTTTTTGTAATCGAGTCCGTGAGCTATCTATAATAAAGATTAGTGTTGAGTCAAGGGCTTTGCTTTGTTGCCATGTTCTTGAGGATAAAAAGAATAAAAGAGTTCATATTGATCTTGTGGATAGTAATAACTTCACACATAGAAAGTATGAGGCATAAAGGTTGTTGGGAGTTGATGAATGTAGTTTTGGTCATCGTTGCAATTAATAGGAAGTAATAAGGGAAGAGAGGTTCACATATAAATACACTATCTTGGACATCTTTTATGATTGTGAGCACTCATTAAGTATGACATGCTAAAAGAGTTGACGATGGACAAGGAAGACAATGTAATAGTTTATGTTTTCTCACATCTCAGTTAAAGTATGTTGTCATTGACCTTCCGAACATGTTGAGCTTGCCTTTCCCCCTCATGCTAGCCAAATTCCCAGCACCAAGTAGAGATACTACTTGTGCTTCCAAATACCCTTAAACCCAGTTTTGCCATGAGAGTCCACCATATCTAGCTATGGATTGAGTAAGATCCTTCAAGTAAGTTGTCATCGGTGCAAGCAATAAAAATTGCTCCCTAAATATGCATGAGTTATTAGCGCGGAAAAAATAAGCTTTATACGATCTTGTTATGGAAGCAATAAAAGCGACGGACTGCATAATAAAGGTCCATACGCAAGTGACATATAAAGTGACGTTCTTTCATACTAAGATTTTGTGTATCCAACCCTAAAAGTGGACAACCTCTGCTTCCCTCTGCGAAGGGCCTATCTTTTACTTCATGCTCTTACTTTATGCTTTTATTTTGTGCTTGAGTCAAGGTGATCTTCACCTTTCCCTTTTTCATTTTATCCTTTGGCAAGCTCCTCGTGTTTGAAAGATCGTGATATACATATCCAATTGGATGTTCGTTAGCATGGGCTATTATTGTTGACATCACCTAAAGGTGAATACGTTGGGAGGCAACACAATAAGCCCCTATCTTTCTCAGTGTCCGTCTGAAACTCCATAACCACAAGTATTGCGTGAATGTTAGCAACTGTAGAAGACTATATGATAGTTGAGTATGTGGACTTGCTGAAAAGCTCTACTGTTGAATCTTTCTGATGTTATGATAAATTGCGATTGCTTCATTGACTGAGATTATAGTTTGTTAGTTCTTAATAAAGTTTGTGAACCATACTTGATATTGTGAATTGATTGTTACTTGAGCATAAGAAATTATATGATGGAATCTATACATGTTGCTGTTATAAGAATGATCATGATGCCCTCATGTCCGTATTTTATTTTTATCGACACCTCTATCTCTAAACACTTGGACATACTTTTCGATATCGGCTTCCGCTTGAGGACAAGCGAGGTCTAAGCTTGGGGGAGTTGATACGTCCATTTTGCATCATGCTTTTATATCAATATTTATTGCATTATGGGCTGTTATTACACATTATATCTCAATACTTATGGCTATTCTCTCTTATTTTACAAGGTTTACCATGAAGAGGGGGAATGCCGGCAGCTGGAATTCTGGCTGGAAAAGGAGCAAACGTTGGAAACCTATTCTGCACAGCTCCAAAAGTCCTGAAACTCCACGAAACAACTTTTTGGAATTAATAAGAATTTCTGAACGAAAGGAATACACCAGGGGGCCCACACCCTGTCCAGGAGACAGGGGGCGCCCCCCCTATAGGGCGCCCGCTATCTCCTGGGCCCGCTGGTGGGCCTCCGGTGTCCATATTCTGCTATATCATCGCTTTCACCCTGGAAAAAAATTGGGGGCAAGCTTACGGGACGAAACTCCGCCGCCACGAGGCGGAACCTTGGCAAAACCAATCTAGGGCTCTCGCAGAGCTGTTCTGCTAGAGACACTTCCCGCCGGGAGGGGGAAATCATCACCAACGTCATCACCAACGATCCTCTCATCGGGAGGGGGCCAATCTGTATCAACATCTTCACCAGCACCATCTCCTCTCAAACCCTAGTTCATCTCTTGTATCCAATCTTGTATCCAAAACCACAAATTGGTACCTGTGGGTTGCTAGTAGTGTTGATTACTCCTTGTAGTTGATACTTATTGGTTTACTTGGTGGAAGATCATATGTTCAGATCCTTAAATCATATTATTACACCTCTGATTATGAACATGAATATGCTTTGTGAGTAGTTACGTTTGTTCCTGAGGACATGGGTGAAGTCTTGCTATTAGTAGTCATGTGAATTTGGTATTCGTTCGATATTTTCATGAGATGTATGTTGTCTTCTCCTCTAGTGGTGTCATGTGAACATCGATTACATGACACTTCACCATTATTGGGCCTACAGGAGGGCATAGGGAAGTAATAAGTAGATGATGGGTTGCTAGAGTGACAGAAGCTTAAACCCTAGTTTATGCGTTGCTTCATTAGGGGCTGATTTGGATCCACATGTTTCATGCTATGGTTAGGTTTACCTTAATACTTTTGTTATAGTTGCGGATGCTTGCAATAGGGGTTAATCATAAGTGGGATGCTTGTCCAAGTAAGGGCAGTACCCAAGCACCGGTCCACCCACATATCAAATTATCAAAGTACCGAACGCGAATCATATGAGCGTGATGAAAACTAGCTTGACGATAATTCCCATGGGTCCTCAGGAGCTCCTTTATCATTATTAGAATTTTTCCAGGATTATCCTTTGCTACATAAAGGATTGGGCCACCTTGCTGCACTTTATTTACCTTGTTTACTTGTTACTCGTTACTATTTATCTCATCACAAAACTATCTATCATCTACAATTTCAGTGCTTGCAGAAAACCTCACTGAAAACCGCTTATCATTTCCTTCTGCTCCTCGTTGGGTTCGACACTCTTACTTATCGAAAGGACTACGATAGATCCCCTACACTTGTGGGTCATCAGCCGCCACGCCTCGCGTCGTCACAACGTGCGCGCGCGCCGCGGGTTACGGGAATGAGCCGAGCCCACGACGGACTATATAAGAAGGCTCTGGCCAATGGAGTGACCTGACTCGGTTCACTCCCTCCCTCTCGCGAAACCTAGCCATAATCTACTGTTCCCTGCTCTGTGTTGTCTCCGGCGACCCCATCCCGATGACCGCGTGCACGGTTGGTCGGGAGAGTAGGTGCCTTCGGAACCCTGCCGTTCGAGATCCCGCCCGGGAGATCGGCAATAAGGTTTTTGGGGAGCGTCTCGATGCGACTGCTCCTGATCCGTCCCCAGATCTGTCCGCCTCTATTTTCACAACTTCCCCTGCATCAACACCATGCCCGTCGCCGCCGCCAAGAAGAAGGCCATGGACGAAGCCGATGCTGCTGCCGCCGCCGCGTTGGCCTCGCCAACCAGAGGGTATGATTTGTTCATCCCTCATTTACTCGTGCTTGTGCTAGCCGTATATGTGCTGCTCATAGATGGTTTGCTTCTACGTTCTATACGTGCTAGTATGCTTAGAAATCGGTATGAGATGCATACCGTATTTTCCATGCTTACTATTTATTCGTGGATTAGTCTAATTGGAAAAGTGCTAATATTTCCAACAATCCAAAAACCTTATTTTAGGCACTTTTCGCTTCAAGGCTTTTTTGCGACACTGAAACTGGAAAAGTTTACTGGGACCCATTTTAAGCGTTGGCAGACAAGGACCACCTTGTGGCTCACAACAATGAACGTGTTCTATGTTGGTGCTGTGTCTCCCACAGAAACGATTGTTCCTGAATAGGAAAAGGCATTTAGGGAGGCAACCACCATCTTTGTGGGATCCGTTCTTACTATGATCAGAGACAAGTTGGTTGACGCATATCTCCATATGCGTGTTGAAAAAAACTTGTGGGATGCGCTCGAAGCTAAGTTCGGTGCAACCGATGCTGGGAACGAACTGTATGCCATGGAGCAGTTCCATGATTACAGGCTGGTTGATAACCGCTCTATATTGGAATAGGCTCATGAGATACAGTGCATCGCTAAGGAGCTGGAGCTCTTGAAGTGTGAGTTACCGGACAAATTTGTCGCGGGTTGAATTATTGCAAAACTCCCTCCTGGATGGAGGAACTTTGCTACTTCTCTCAAGCACTTGAGACGTGAATTATCTGTTGAGGATGTCATCGGTCATCTCTGTGTTGAGCAGAACTCGAGAGAAAAGGACTCACATGTGAAAGGGGTAGAGGGTTCTTCTAGTGCCAATGTGGTGTAGAAGAACTTCCACAAGTTCAAGGGAAAGAACTCTGTTCAGCAGAATACTACCTTTAAGAAGAAGGGTAAGAAGAAAGACAAAAAGAGAGGTGGCTGCTTTACTTGTGGTTCAGAGGAACACTGGGCAAACAAGTGCCCAAACAAGTACAAGAAGTCAGGACAGGACTCCAAGTCTGTCAATGTCACTGTGAGCAACAATGACATGACATCTAGGTATGGTAATCTGTTTACCATACTTTCAGTTTGTCAGTCCACCGATTGGTGGGTTGACACTAGGGCCAATATTCATGTGTGTGCTAATGTGTCTTTGTTTTCTTCTTACCAGGTCGCACGAGATTGTTCCGTCTTGATGGGGAATGGCTCACATGCTTCTGTTCATGGTGTTGGGACGGTCGATCTGAAGTTTACTTCAGGAAAGATTGTGCAACTGAAGAACGTGTAGCATGTCCCCGCCATCAAGAAGAATCTCGTTAGTGGCTCCCTTCTATGTAAAGAAGGGTTTAAGTTAGTATTTGAGTCTCACAAAGTTGTCGTATCTCGGTATGTACTATTTTTTGGAAAAGGATATGATTGTGGTGGCTTGTTCCGCCTTTCCCTGGAGGATTTCTGTAATAAAGTCGTGAACCAAATTCATTCTAATGTGAACGAATCTGAGGTTTGGCATTCACGTCTTTGCCACATAAACTTCGGTTGTATGACGCAGCTAGCTAAAATGGACTTAATCCCGAGTTTCACTTTAGCCAAAGGCTCTAAGTGCCATGCGTGTGTGCAAGCTAAGCAACCTCGTAAGCCTCACACACTTGCGAAGGAGAGACACCTGGCACCATAAGAGCTCATACATTCAGATCTCTGTGAGTTGAATGGTGTGTTGACTAAAGGTGGAAAGAAATACTTCATTACTCTGATTGATGATTCCACTAAATTCTGCTATGTGTATTTGCTAAATACTAAGGATGAGGCTCTACACTACTTTAAAGTCTATGAGGCCAAAGTTGAGAACCAACTTGAGAAGAAAATAAAACGAGTCCGGTTTGATCGTGGTGGAGAGTACTTTTCTAATGAGTTTGACTTATTCTGTGTGGAACATGGTATTATTCATGAGAGTACGCCTCCCTACTCACCCCAGTCAAACGGGGTTGCCGAACGGAAAAACCGTACTCTAACTGATTTTTGTTAACGCCATGTTAGATACATCGGGTTTATCCAAGGCATGGTGGGGGGAGGCTGTATTGACATCATGTCATGTCCTAAATAAAGTTCCCACAAAGGATAATGAAACTACTCCCTATGAGCAATGTGAGAAGAAAAGAACTACACTCTCTTTACTTACGCACTTGGGGATGCTTGGCGAAGGTCAATGTGCGATAACCAAAGCACAAGTTGGGACCAAAGACTGTGTGTCGGTGTACTAGAGTAGGGGTACCCTATTACCCCGAACTCGTGCACGGGCAGTTGCAGCGCCCCGCGGCAAGGCTTGCCGGGTGACCGCCAGGACCCTCCGTGGTTCCCTTGAAGACCATTCAAGAACAAAGTACTCAAATCAAGGCCCCGGCAAGAGGAGCTTGCCGGGAAGGCCAACTAGGGCCCCGGCAAGAGGAGCTTGCCGGGAAGGCCAACCAAGGCCCCGGCAAGAGGAGCTTGCCGGGAAGAGACAAGACCCCGGCAAGAGGAGCTTGCCGGGAAGGACACTCAAGGCATACCAAGAAAGCTTGCCGCGACGCGCCCTGCGTCCCGGCAAGATCCGGCGAGCGACAAGCTTCCGGATGCGACAAGACGACAGTCGCGGCAAGGAGCTTGCCGCGGGAAACCCCCACTTCGTGCCCGCGCTCCAGCTCACCTGCTAACGTGTCGCTCTGGGACTCTCCCAAGCACACGTGGCGGGAGGCCGTGCAGCTAGGGGTACGTGGTGGCAAGCAGAGATGAAGAGAAGCCCATCGTGGCAAACGGTGGCGCTCCTAACGGTCACCTTTTGCACTGTTTAGGAGACTCAGACAGACATTTAATGCCCTTGTCCCCTGCCGTCAGAGTTAGGTAGGGTGCACTGTATCCACAGTAGCGGTAGCTGCACCTACCGCATCCTTTTCCATTTTTACCCTTCTTGTCTACGTTGCCCCCTATCGGTGACCCCTTGAGAGTATAAAAGGAGGCCCAAGCGCAACGTAGAGGGGGTTCGGAGGTTCGTCCAGTTCGGCTCATTCAACACCAGGAACGCTCTCACGCTCAGTCTGGCAGCGTCCATCGCTCCTGAGCAAGAATCCAATATACACAAACAAGCAGCAGTAGGGTTTTACGCATCCGTGCGGCCCGAAGCTGGGTAAAATCGCCCGCGTGCACTGCCTCGATCCGCTCTTTGTGCGCTCTCCGCCCCCCACCGAACCAAAAGGGGCCCTGTCCCCATAGGTGTTGGTGGAATCAGCATCGCCCCCGACATCTCTGGCGCGCCAGGTAGGGGGCGTCAAGATCGTGCGAATCCGATCCGGCGTGCACACAAGGCTCAGCTGTTCTTCATTGTCATGGCTCCCAAGGAGCGGACGAGTAAAAGAACAACGCCAGTGCGGCAACAGAAAAAGCTAAGTCATGCAAAACTTTAGATATTTCCTTACTATATAAGGTTATCCGCCTCGGAGATCTTGTTCTTTGTACGGAAAACCTGTGCGCGGAGGAATCAACTCGTAGCTAGTCGCGCCCTTACTTTGTTTCGAGTCCGCTCAACAACTTAAGTGAGCTGCTAGCGCCCTTACTTTGCTTCGAGTCCGCTCAGCAACTTAAGTGAGCCGCTAGCGCCCTTACTTTGTTTCGAGTCTGCTCAACAACGTAAGCGAGCTGCAACTAGTTGCGACAAGATTGCTTGTCGGTAGCGACCCCGCCAGCAGGCTGCTGAAGTTCCGCACTCGGTGCTCGCGGCAAGGGTGCTTGCACCGGCAAGTTTCCCTAGAAAGCGTAGGGTGGACGTACAAAGAGGGGTTGAACAGGAAGATAGCATGCGCTATTTATTTGAGATTTCTGCATAGACCTGTATGCCAAGGAGCCTTCTCGGGGCTAGTTGCGCTCCATGTTGCCTCGAGTCCGCTCGGCAACTTGTGCGGTTGCGCTAGATCCAAGAAGGTAAACCTTTCCGGGAGGCGTTGTTCCCGAATAGCCGCTAAGGGCCCTTTCCCTCAAGCGCTGCTGGCTGGATCACACGCACCGGAAAGCATTCCAGCAGGCATAGGGAATATGTAGCAGAAGTCAAAATTCGCAAACGAGTTAAGTGCACTTCAGGTGCTAATGACTTGTCGTGTTTAAATGCAGTTATGGCCCGGGGGCTGGCAATGCCCCTAGGGCCAACCTTCCCGGCAACGATCTTGCCGGGAGCCGGCGTCAAGAACGACGAAGTTCTTCGCCATAAGCCTTTCCGGCAACGATCTTGCCGGGAGCCGGCGTCAAGAACGACGAAGTTCTTCGCCATAAGCCTTTCCGGCAACGATCTTGCCGGGAGCCGGCGTCAAGAAAGACGGAGTTCTTCGTCATAAGCCTTTCCGGCAATGATCTTGCCGAGAGCCAGCGTCAAGAACGACGAAGTTCTTCGCCATAAGCCTTTCCGGCAACGATCTTGCCGGGAGCCGGCGTCAAGAACGACGAAGTTCTTCGCCATAAGCCTTTCCGGCAACGATCTTGCCGGGAGCCGGTGTCAAGAACAACGAAGTTCTTCGCCAAAAGCCTTCCTGGCAACAAGCTTGCCGGAAGCCGGCATCAAGAACGTCAAAGTTCTCTGCTGAAGATAAACGCCTTCCTGGCAACGAGCTTGCCGGAAGCCGGCATCGAGAACGTTAAAGTTCTCTGCCGAAGATAAAAGCCTTCCTGGCAACGAGCTTGCCGGAAGCCGGCATCGAGAACGTCAAAGTTCTCTGCTGAAGATAAAAGCCTTCCTGGCAACGAGCTTGCCGGAAGCCGGCATCGAGAACGTCAAAGTTCTCTGCTGAAGATAAAAGCCTTCCTGGCAACGAGCTTGCCGGAAGCCGGCATCGAGAACGTCAAAGTTCTCTGCTGAAGATAAAAGCCTTCCTGGCAACAAGCTTGCCGGAAGCCGGCATCGAGAACGTCAAAGTTCTCTGCTGAAGATAAAAGCCTTCCTGGCAACCAGCTTGCCGGAAGCCGGCATCGAGAACGTCAAAGTTCTCTGCTGAAGATAAAAGCCTTCCTGGCAACCAGCTTGCCGGAAGCCGGCATCGAGAACGTCAAAGTTCTCTGCTGAAGATAAAAGCCTTCCCGGCAAGCCAGTATCGCTGGGGGCTGTGAGTGCCAAGAATCATCCACGGCAAACCAGAGTTGCCGAGGGCTGCACTATCAGATAAGTCTTTCATCCCTCATCATGCATCCTCGTATGGACCGGGGAATGCGAAACCACGTTTCTTCCCGGAAACTGCCGTGCTCCCTCGACTCTAGGCCCTGGGGCTCGTTCTCGGGGCCAAGTTTGGTCGTAGTCGCGGCAGCAAAGGGATGAAACGAGGAGACCGCACCCACCTCGTTCCTGCCTCCGTCAAAAGCGTGAGAAAGGTCGAGCGACGTGGGAAGGCGGCAGGGTCTGTTGCCGGGAGATGAAATGTCTGTCAGAGGGATACCAAGGATTTGCTCCTTGGCATGGGTTTAACTCGCGAGACAAATAACCCGGCAAGCATCCCCTTTTCATTAAAAAACATCCCACTCAGGTACAGTCCATAGAGGATGAAAAACATGAAAGAGAGGATTACAAGTTCTAGATACAGCTAAGGCCCGAAGGCTTACAAATTAAAAAGATAAGGTGCCCGTAATCCCTTTCCTGTCCCTCTTTTCAGGAGGCAGGTCAAGGAGGCGAAAAGGGCAAAAGGAGTGCCTAGGCGAGCTACGGGTGCCAGAAGACACCAAGGGAACATCCCGGGGGCCGTCCGAAGGCTGGACGGCGACGGCGGCGCCGGAAGCGGGGCTCGAAGACGGGGCGACAGGACGTCAGCACGCTGTCGAGGGCACCACGCCCTCGTACTCCGGCTTGACGGCCTTGTCGCCTGCCCTCTTCCCCTTCCGCAGCCTCCCTACGCCAGCCGCCCAAGGAGACGACCCCGGGGAGTTCAAGAAGCCGGCGACGCGGATGATGGAGTCGCCGGTGCCGCGCAAGGCGGCGCCCGACGCCTAGTCGGACCCGCTACCCCGCCGCCCGCTACCCTCGTCGTCGCTGTCGCTCCCCTCCTCATCGCTCTCGCTCGAGGAGGAGCCTTCGCTGTCGGAGGAGCTGTCCACGCAGCACTTCGCCCGAGTGCCGAAGCACCCGAAGGCCTTGACGGAGAGGAGATCGCCCTCCATCAACTTAAAATGGAGGGTAAACCCCTCCGTCAAGCTGTGGATGCGGGCGAACGTCTTCCACCCTCGATCAAGATACATCACATTAGGGGCTGGGAATACAACGCGGACTCGCGTGCCATTGATCCCACAGCCCCTCATGTGCAATCTCAGCATCTCGGGCGGGTCCCCTTCCATCGCGCGCGCAAACGGAGCTGGAAGCCGGAGGCGACGACGAGGCGCCCGGCGCAGCCTGACAAAGAACTCACAAGGGTCGTCCCCTATATGGACCGCCGTGGGGGGGGAGCCGCCGGCGGAGGTGAAGCTGATGCGCCGCCCCGTCCGCCTCTTCCCCGAGCGCCTCAACCTCGTCCTCGACCTCGTCCGCGGCCTCGCCCCCTCCCTCTTCCCCTCATGGCTGGCTCTGCCACCACGGGCGCGGAAGAGGGAGAGATGCGCTGTCTGGCGGCGACCCTCGCCGCCACCGATGAAGGGCCTGGGTTCCCTTTCTCCATGGCAGATGAGAGAAAGGGGAGCAGAAGCTGAAGAAAGGAGAAGATGAGAGAGTGCGGATTTCTATGCTCCCATCCCGCTCTTTATAAAGGAGCGAGGTGGGGGCTCGGCCGCCCCGCTCAGCGAATCAAGGCACGGGAAGGGCAGGGAGTCGGGGCCAACCCGCTCGCGACGGCCCAGTTTCCCACTCCATCGTCCGTGACCCCAAGCGCATGGGAGCCGCATGGTGGGGATGCAGAACTAAGGCGACAGATGAGGCGGCCTTGCTCCGCCCCATGAACGCGGGGAGTGGACGTCCCGAAAACCGCGCACCGGCCCCGTCCAGTAAATGCACCACGCCCCCACACCTACCTCCGTTTAAGGAGGAGGGCGTGAACCGTCCCCGTCATCGTGGCCTGACGCATGCTCGCATGCTCGGGGGGGGGGGGGCTTAGCCCCACGCACGCCACCCACGATCTCTCCCACGACGCCGCGTTTGACGCGTGCCGTTCTGGGCGTGCGCGGTGGGAGCGGAGTTAGATTCGGCGTGACCTAGGCCGCGCGTGCCCGTGCACTATTTTGGGCCTGGCCCAACAGCGCTCGGCACCGTGTATGGCCCAGGCCCGGGGGCTCCTGTCGGTGTACTAGAGTAGGGGTACCCTATTACCCCGAACTCGTGCACGGGCAGTTGCAGCGCCCCGCGGCAAGGCTTGCCAGGTGACCGCCAGGACCCTCCGTGGTTCCCTTGAAGACCATTCAAGAACAAAGTACTCAAACCAAGGCCCCGGCAAGAGGAGCTTGCCGGGAAGGCCAACCAAGGCCCCGGCAAGAGGAGCTTGCCGGGAAGGCCAACCAAGGCCCCGGCAAGAGGAGCTTGCCGGGAAGAGACAAGACCCCGGCAAGAGGAGCTTGCCGGGAAGGCCACTCAAGGCATACCAAGAAAGCTTGCCGCGACGCGCCCTGCGTCCCGGCAAGATCCGGCGAGCGACAAGCTTCCGGACGCGACAAGACGACGGCCGCGGCAAGGAGCTTGCCGCGGGAAACCCCCACTTCGTGCCCGCGCTCCAGCTCACCTGCTAACGTGTCGCTCTGGGACTCTCCCAAGCACACGTGGCGGGAGGCCGTGCAGCTAGGGGTACGTGGTGGCAAGCAGAGATGAAGAGAAGCCCATCGTGGCAAACGGTGGCGCTCCTAACGGTCACCTTTTGCACTGTTTAGGAGACTCAGACAGGCATTTAATGCCCTTGTCCCCTACCGTCAGAGTTAGGTAGGGTGCACTGTATCCACAGTAGCGGTAGCTGCACCTACCGCATCCTTTTCCATTTTTACCCTTCTTGTCTATGTTGCCCCCTGTCGGTGACCCCTTGAGAGTATAAAAGGAGGCCCAAGCGCAAGGTAGAGGGGGTTCGGAGGTTCGGCCAGTTCGGCTCATTCAACACCAGGAACGCTCTCACGCTCAGTCTGGCAGCGTCCATCGCTCCTGAGCAAGAATCCAATATACACAAACAAGCAGTAGTAGGGTTTTACGCATTCGCGCGGCCCGAAGCTGGGTAAAATCGCCTTGTGTGCAGTGCCTCGATCCGCTCTTTGTGCGCTCTCCGCCCCCACCAAACCAAAAGGGTCCCTGTCCCCATAGGTGTTGGTGGAATCAGCATCGCCCCCGACACTGTGGATTGCATTTTTCTTGGCTATGCCAAGCATAGCGTTGGCTACAGATTTCTAGTGGTGAAATCTGATGTACACGATGTGAAGGTCGGTACGATCATGGAGTCTAGGGATGCTACATTCTTTGAGGATATTTTCACCATGAGAGATATGCAAAGCACTTCTAGACTGGAATCTGATGAGACTCCTGAACCTGCCGTTCTGATGGAATATTATGAACATAAAGTGATGAGAGTTCCACGGAGGATGACGAGGAAGCTCCTATTAGGAGCAAGAGACAAAGGACTGCAAAGTCTTTTGGTGATGATTTCCTTGTGTACCTCATGGATGATGACACTAACAGTTCCATTTCAGAAGCCTATGCATCTCCGGATGCTGACTACTAGAAGGATGCGGTCCGTAGCGAGATGGATTCCATTTTGGCTAACGGGACATGGGAGATAACTGATCGTCCTTATGGTTGCAAACCATTGGGATGTAAGTGGGTGTTCAAGAAGAAGCTTAGGCCCGATGATACTATTGAGAAGTACAAGGCTAGGCTTGTGGCCAAGGGTTATACCCAGAAAAAAGAAGATGATTTCTTTGACACTTACTCACATGTGGTTAGACTGACAACCATTCGAGTTTTAATCGCTTTGGCTGCCTCGCATGGTCTCCTCATTCATCAGATGTACGTTAAGAAGGTTTTCCTTAACGGAGAGCTAGATGAGGAAATTTACATGCAACAGCCAGTTGGCTTTGTAGTAAATGGCTAGGAAAGAAAGGTGTGCAAGCTAGTGAAATCCTTGTATGGCCTAAAACAAACGCCTAAGCAATGGCATGAGAAGTTCAACACTACTCTGACATCTGCTGGCTTTGTTGTTAACGAAGCTGACAAATGTGTATACTATCGCTATGGTGGGGGCGAAGGAGTTATACTCTGTCTGTATGTCGATGACATACTGATATTTGGGACCCACCTCAAAGTCATTGAGGAGGTCAAGGCTTTTCTATCTCATAACTTTGAGATGAAAGACCTGGGCGTGGCTGATGTTATCTTGAACATCAAGCTACTAAGAAATTCGGAGGGTGGAATTACACTTTTGCAATCCCACTATGCTGAGAAGATTTTGAGCCGTTTTGGAAATTCGGACTACAAACCTTATGCAACACCATATGATCCTAGCGTGAGGATTCGAAAGTTCAAAGGCACGGCTGTGGATCAATTGAGACATTCTCATGTGGTTGGTTCACTCATGTACCTAGCATGTGCTACTCGTCCTGACATCTCATTTCCTGTGTGCAAACTGAGCCGGTTTGTTTCCAATCCGGGATATGTGCATTGGCATGCTGTTGAGCGAGTGATGTGTTACTTGCAAGGTACTGCGAACTATGGGATTCACTATTAGGGGTACCTGATGGTACTTGAGGGGTATAGTGATTCGAATTGGATATCTGATGCTGATGAGATGAAAGCCACACGTGGACATGTCTTCACACTTGGTGGTGGTGCTTTTTCCTGGAAGTCTTGCAAGCAGACGATCTTAACCAGGTCGACTATGGAAGCGGAACTCACATCATTAGACACATCATGTGTCGAAGCAGAATGGCTTCAAGAGCTTTTGATGGATTTGCCGGTGGTTGATAAACCAGTGCCGGCTGTCCTTATGAACTATGACAATCAAACGGTGATTGCCAAGGCTAAGAGTTCAAAGGACAACATGAAATCCACAAAGCACATAAGACAAAGATTGAAATCTGTAAAAAAATCAAGAAACTCCCGAGTGATAGCGTTGGATTATATCCATACGGCTAAGAATATGGCAAACCCTTTTGCGAAAGGACTATCACGGGTTGTGATAGAAAATGCATCGAGGGAGATGGGTATGAGACCCACGTAAGTCGCCATCGGGGTAACCCAACCTATGTGATCGGAGATCCCGTGAATTAGGACCTGGGAAAAAAATATCCAGCGGTCAACTGAGGAGAGTATCCTTAATAAACCCACTCCGTTGGATATGCAGTAATACTCTCAATTCTGTAAGGCAGGCTGACATTTGTCTTAATGTGTTCCAAAGCTTGTGTAAGCAAGATGCTAACCTACAAAGCACTCTTTGGAGGAACACACCTATGTGAGCCCGACTGTTGGTCACGGTCTATGAGATTGGGTAATCTCTAGGAAGCTCATGAGAAGGTACAGAGTATGACTAATAAGCTCCACCCGTGGGGTTTAGCCTTCGGCAACCACGTATCAGCTAACAATGGGAGAAACTTCTGCATGCCAAACTGACAATTCAAGGCATAGTCCATTGTTCAGTTGTGAAGAAGTCTAATCCTGTTGATCTAGGTGGAAGTTCAACTTAACAGTCTCCACTGAAATTTCTGATATATCAAACATTGTTTGTAACAGTTGACAAACTTATGTGCCTCGAGATCTTGTGGGGTATTGTTGAATCATAGATGGGCTTTAGGCCTATATGAACAATGATTCCAGTTTAATCTTGAGGCCCATGTATGGAATGGTAGGTGGTGGGAAGTTTAGTCCCACCTTTCTAGTTGAGGAGAGTTGAGACCCCTTTATAAGGGCTGCTCTACCACTTGCCATTGGGAGCTTGGGAAGAGGAGTGGTACACACGCGCTCCTCCTCCTCCGCCGCCCGCCTCGCCACGCCTCACCATGACGAGTGCACACCGTGGGTTGCGAGAATGAGCCGAGCCAGAGCTTATTTTTACTGCTCAGGAATGAATTAATTAATCAGGGATTAATTAACGAGTCGTTAATAGGTGGGCCACTGTCCGAGACGTTGGACTGTGGGCTCACTTGCGTTCCCGAGATTCGTCGGCTCTGTCCGCGGGTGTGCAACCCTTCTCCGGGAATGATGACTCCCTTCCCGAGAGTGCAGTGACTCGGTCGTGGGCCTCCGCCCAAGCCCACGACGGACTATATAAGAAGGCTCTGGCTACTGGAGTGACCTAACTCGGTTCACTCACTTCCTCTCGCGAAACCTAGCCGTCATCTACTGTTCCCTGCTCTGTGCTATCTCTGGCGACCCCATCCCGACGATCGCGTGCATGGTTGGTCGGGAGAGTAGGTGCCTCCGAAACCCTACCGTTCGAGATCCTGCCTGGGAGATCGGTAATAAGGTTTTTGGGGAGCATCTCGACGCGACTGCTCCCGATCCGTCCCCAGCTCTATCCGCCTCTGCTTCCACTACTTCCCCTGCATCAACACCATGCCCGACAACGCCGCCACCAAGAAGAAGTCCATGGATGAAGCCGATGCTACCGCCGCCGCCGCGTTGGCCTGGCCAACCGGAGGGTATGATCTGTTCATCCCTCATTTACTCGTGCTTGTCCTAGCCGTATATGTGCTGCTCATAGATGGTTTGCTTCTACATTTTGTACGTGCTAGTATGCCTAGGAATCGGTATGAGATGCATACCGTATTCGCCATGCTTACTGTTTACTCGTGGATTAGTCTAATTGGAAAAGTGCTAATATTTCCAACAACCTATATGAGCCGGCCCAGTAGCTTGTACTTTTTTGCTTATATGTTGGCTTAATATGTCCTAGGTATTGATAGAGTAATACTCTCTTCGCCCCTTATATAATATGCTTGCAAAAACATCTTATATTATGGAACACATGGTCTATTTTGTTGCTTGATTAATGGTCAACCATACTGCTTCAGAATCTTGGTGCCTCAAAATTTACTGAATGATCAATACCCAGGACATATAGGTGCCTCATATTTTGACTCGAATAAAAATGTCTTTTAGTTTAAGGACTGTAGGATCCCCCCTCATTGTGAGTGTATTTTGCTTCTGTCAGTATACACTGCATAAGATATTTGTGTGGATATTCATATATGAATTTTTTGTGGTAAGTAATGAAATCACTCTTACTTGTGTTTGGGCTTGGAAAATAACCAACTGTCTAGCTTATGTAATGGTTCAGTCCAGGGGTAAATTAAATATATAAAGTTCATGTTGCAATTTAGATTGTTAATTGGATTATATGCATGATGATATCTCTTTGATTATTTTGGTCAAATACCTTGAGCAGAGGATATTATTAGTGCAATGCGAGAGTAAGTATTCTCATATTCTCATGTTCTCATGCTAACAATAATATATTTTGATCGTTTTCTATGGTTGAGAAGATATATATGGTCGATGCAGGATTGAATTTATTTATTTATGGATACCAGCAATGCACATGTGTGGATGTTTAGCAGGGTGTCGACAGCATACGGGGAGCTCCGGCCCAATGGTGCTTCCAGCGACGCATATGCGGTGGGCCACAACGCTGCTGCTCGCCCCCGCCACAGCGACGGGCGCCAAGGCAGCCTCCATTTGATTGCTCCTCGACGATGACGAGCACCATACCGTCGATTTCTGGGTTTGCACACCCCGGTCCTGCAGCCACGCCCGAGCTGCCGCTCGCCTCCAACCTCTGTAGCCGATGTCTTTTGCCACTGGTGAGGCCCTGCGCACGCCCCTCCTACTTTTAGTCTTCTCCTACTTCCTATACTCTCCATGCCCGATGACTGCTAAGATTTCAGCGGAGGAATCATCGACGACGAACAGTGAAAATATGTTTTCCTGATATAAAGCAATTATTCTCTTTGTCTGGCAGGGTTCGGAAATAGTTCACCGCCATTGCTCCGGCACTGTCGAAGGAGCTGTGATTTACACACCTGAAAGTAAGTACTACTAGCTAGATCCGCGCATCTCCTATTGATTCTGGCTAGTTTCATCAAAACCAATAAGCATGCTTGATTATCAGTTTGATTGAACTCTATTTCTCGTAAAGGTCTTGTGGCAGGAATCCGAGAATGATTTTTGTGGATACTACGTTTGCGAGTTCATCTACAACTCGATGAAATCTAAGCGGCAGCGGGGGGGGGGGGTACTCTAAAAAGATTTTGATGTACGTAAACAATAATATTCACAATTTTATTTTATTACCATCATTTGTGTTGAGCTTCATTCATATACATGTATTGACCCACTTCTTTAAATTAGATGTGGGAGATGCGGGATGAACTCCTACCACATGATCGCATACGAGCAATTCAAGAGGAATTGACGGGATTCTTTCTTGACCACATCATAAATAAAGGCAGAGAATACCACGTGGAAGTTCAAATAGACCTTAGATGTTAGGGCCGCGGTTTGTAAGAGATCTTGTATTGTATATATGTAGCTAGTAGCGTCAGATAGATATACGGAAACTTGTTGCTCGACAAATCTTGTCATGGTGGGCGCACGACAGATGCCATGGGATGGCTAAAGAGAGGAGGAGGCTCGAGGGTGCTGGTGGGCTCTAGAGGCGCGGTTGGTATGAGCGAGCGCGGGATGCAAGACATGCCCAGGTTTGGGGCTCTCCGGGGAGATAATAGCCTTAGTCCTGCCGAGTGTGGTTGATGTGTGATAGTACATGTTGCTCCTAGAGCTGTATTGGGGAAGAAGGAGGCCGACCAGGGCTTAGGCCGCTCCTTCTACCAGGATGAGTTCTACTGATCGGTGGCTAGTTCCTGTATGCTTACTGCTCCCTGCTATCTTGCCTACCCGCATGCGAGAGGGCTCCTGGGGGGTTTTATAGGCCAACCCCCCATAGGGGTATAATGGTAATGTTACAAAGCCGTAGGGCCGGGTCGTCAGCGTCTGAGGACCCGGGCTGGGACCCGCCGGGTGCCTGTGGTTCGCTGGGTTCCCCTAGGTGCAGGCCCCGCAGGCCTAGGGGTACTGTGTGCCATCTTGTCGTTCATTAGGGAATGGCCGAGTCGAGTTGAGTACAGTGGCGTTCCGTCATGTCGCCGCTTGCTGGCGTCAGCGGTGATGATGGGGGCACTGTTGCCACACCGTCCCTGGTCAGCCGGTAGGTGAGGGTCACTGTTGCTATGGTTTGACTGACCTGAGGCATGGGCAGGGCAGTGTTGCCTTGGTCATCTGGTGGATGAAGACTCGTCCCATCGTACGACCTGGATGGGACGGGAGCTGACCTGTGGCCGGGTTGAGGAATGCACCACGAGCAGAGTTTGCTTGTCGAGAAAGTCTTGGCATGCCGGGTTCGGCCGTCTTGTGCTGGCTGTCGAGGCCGAGTCGAGGAGCCTGGCCGGGTTGGAGAGTTCGGCCGGGTTGAGGGGCCTGGCCGGGTCGAGCGACCCGGCCAAGCGCGGGCCGGCTTGAGGGGCGATGCTGGCCCCCTTGTTTTTGAAAAGGATCCGGGTTCCGTTGCCTGCGTGGGGTTCATCCCCCCGACAGTAGTCCCCGAAGCTGTGAAGGTCCGCCATCTTCGGATGGAAGGGCCTTCACAGTTTCCCACCTTGAAGAGGCGAATCCTGCAATTGCCGAGTCCGGCAACACCCACTGCGTGCCGGTTTTTGGAAACCGGATTGCGGCATCCCAGTGGTGGCGGGAAATCAAGGAGTCCATTGAATCTTGGGGCAATCCCTCGGGCTTCGCGCAGGCGCCACGTGGCGCCTGGAAGTCGGAGGGGCCTGACAGACCACGCGCGTGACGGGACTGGGCGACGCGCTGGGGCCCACCGCCGTGCGCCCTTTGGCCCATGCGCGTGGATTTATTGCGGCGTTCGGGGTTCGGTTGCTCTTCCCCATGCAGTTATTGTGCGTGTACGTGCGCACTTATTGCAGGGTAGTGGGAGAGGCGAGTGCAAACGATCCCACTCCCCCATGTTCAAACCGAGGCTTATAAATTGGGGCGAGGGGGGCAGCGGACATTATTCTCACTCGCGCGCCCCTGCCTCTTCATCCTGCTCCTGCTTCTTGCGACCACCGCACTGCGAAGCCTGCTGCTTCGATCAGAGCTCCACCATCATCCCTCTTTCTTCCTTCCTTGCATATCCATCGATGGCGCCGCCGTCGGGCTCATGGATGGGCTCGACCATCACAGCCGACGACATCTCCTACCTCCGCTCTTCCCGGCGCCTGCCGAGGGAAATGGAGGTCGTCGTGCGCCTTCCGCGCGGTGAGGAAAGGCCGCAGCCCCAGGGCACGGAGCGCATGGTCTTTCTTTCGCATTTCGAGCGCGGGTTTGGGCTTACGGTAAGCACCTTCTTCCACACCTTCTTGCTGTTCTTCGGGCTCCAGCCCCACCATCTAGGCGCTAGCGCCATTGTCCAATTGTCGGGCTTCGTCACCCTCTGCGAGGGGTACCTTGGGGTCGAGCCCACGATCGATCTCTGGGCGCACTTCTTCTCGTTGAAGCAGCAGGGACCGACGGCCAGTGAGTTCTCTGATTATGGGGCCGCCGTCATCTTGAAGCGGTCGGGCGCTGACTGCCCCAAGATTCCGCTATAGGATTTGGCCAAGAAATGGAAGAATTCTTTCTTCCACGTTCGCAGCCTCAGTGTGGACCACATCAACCTGCCGGCCTTCGCCATCGAGCCGCCGCGGGTGAAGATGAACTTGGGTTATTACCCCAAGCACCCGTCGTAGGAGA
This sequence comes from Triticum aestivum, assembly GCF_018294505.1. NCBI lineage: Eukaryota > Viridiplantae > Streptophyta > Magnoliopsida > Poales > Poaceae > Triticum > Triticum aestivum. The sequence goes on from NC_057795.1 coordinate 515,220,897, forward strand.
TTCTCAATCCCTGCGAGCGGGTGTCGGTGATGAAGGCGCGAGAGGGGCTCAGCGGCACTGACCTCCTTGCCGCCTTCATTATGCGCCGGGTCCTTCCCCTGCAGCGGTGCACCTACCTCATAAGGGAGATGACCGGCCCCCAAGACCCCAATCACTTGGGGACGACGTGCCTGGCGGCGGATCAGATCGTGCGCCGTGTTAACAACATCTCCAAGGCCAACTTGAGGGATGACTGGCAGTTCAGCAAGTCGCTGTACAACAGCTCGAGGCTGGCGCCCACGGCGAGTCACTACAAAAAAATACACTTCCGTGATGATACGTGTTTGTCACAGTAGGTCGCGTTTTTTGTCATGCATGTACATCCATGACAAGTTTATGAAAGAATCAAGATAGTCATACCTGTGCTGTCATAGAAGTGTTCGATGAGATTACCAAAATTATCATCACGGAAGTGTCCACTTCCATGATGATAAATCGCGCGTCACAGAACTGCTTTCGTCAAGGGTGACCGACACATGGCATCCACCGTAACGGAACGCCGTTAAGCTATCGGGTCGGGTTTTGGATCCGATAACCCGTTAACATCCCCAACCAATGGGGATTTTCCACATGTAAAATCATCATTGGCTGGAGGAAACACATGTCGGTTCACCGTTGGGACAGACGTCATCCACTCATTGGACAGAAGGCACCTATGATACGTCGACACGTGGCACAACCCAATAGAGGCCCATTCATGTGAAAAGGCTGGCCCGTTTGACTTGGTCAAAAGGTGGCGGGCCGGCCCATGTAAAGACTATTAACGGCCTGTTCACATATAGCCCATTTACAGCCCGCTAACCCAAGGCCCGTTACGCCCTATCCAAATTAGGCCCAGTAGCGTCATCTGGGCCATCCCATATGATTCCAGCCCGTTTTCACTTCTGGCCCATTGTCAGGACCCCGACTCAATGCCACATCGATCTAGCATGTAACACCTCATATCACTTTGCGGCCTCACGCACGGTATTCCCACGGGTGTCGCCTTACCTTAGCCCGGGACCGTTTGCGCCTTTTGGCACACGTATATGACAGTGTCGCTAGCATCCATATGATAAGGAGCCCGGGCTGACATGGCTAGTCGTAAACCCAAAGTGGCACAGACTTACAGGGACAGGCATCCATGACCCAGCATCGAACGTGTCGGTCATCAGCGAGTGAATCCAGGCTGTAGCACTGGGCTAGCAGGACTCCGGTGAACCGGGCTGTAGCGGGCTAACAGGACTCCGGTATTCATCGCGTGACATTTCCCCGAAGGGACAGACACAGGAACGAAGAAGGACACATGCCGGCCAGCCTAAGTGTTCCGGAGCGGTAGCGAGCTACCACGGCTCGGTGGAAACACTAGGAGACATTTCCCGGTAAGAAAGGCTACTAAAGATAAACAACTAGATGGTCAGATCCCACACATACCAAGCATTTCAATAACATACACACAATATGCTCGATATGTGCAAATACAACATGGCATCACAACATGACTCTATGACTCAAGTAATTTATTCAATAGGCTCCGAGGAGCGAGATATTACAAACAGGGGTCTCATGACCCAACATTCAGAGCATACAAATCAAAGCACAAGCGGAAGCTATCATGTCTGGGTACAGACATCTATAAATGAAAAAGGCTGAGAAGCCTGACTATCTATCAGATCCTGCCGAGGGCACAAGATCGTAGCTGAGGTAACAAGCTAAACGTCGAAGTCCACGTGGAACTACTAGTGAGACTGAAGTCTCTCTGCAAAAACATAAAATAGGCAAACGTGAGTACAAATGTACCCAGCAAGACTTACATCAGAACTAACTACATATGCATCATTTTCAACAAGGGGATGGTGGGGTTTAACTGCAGCAAGCCAGCTTTGACTCGGTGGCTATCCTAAACTACGACTGCAAGCGACTCTTTTGAGGTGGCGCACACGAGTCCACATATTCACCATATCAATACACCACTATGGATCCGCTCCCGTCTCCCTACGAGAACGCCATCCATAGCACTCACGCTTATCTTGCGCATTTTAAGGTATCCACTTTCACTTGTCTATGAACTGATATAAGCAATCCAGAAGTCCTTTTCCGCGGACACGGCTATTCGAATAGATGATGTTAACCCTGCAGGGGTGTACTTCTTCATACATGTTTCCACCACTTAGCGTCTGCACACGACATGTGCTCGACAGACTTCAAGCGAAAGCCGACGTGGGTGTAGACCACGACCTACCTAAACACTCAAGTCTCTAGTCCAGGTTTATCGCCTATTCGGGTTCCATCCATGAGGAGATCCGGCCGGAGTTTCGCTCACAGCCCCAAACGATGTGAACAGGGTTCCCGAGATACCAAACGGGCATCCGGTACACCGTGCCACGTACCTACCGCATCACAGCCCACCCCTACGGTCAGCGCTGTCCACGGCCTCCAGTAAGCTACAAACACCAGAAACTACTTGCAACTCCTGGACAGAGGACTAGGGTGAATAAGAAGTCGAGCGGGGTCATATTTCAGGGCCCAATGCATGGTAGTAGCTGAATCATGGATCACAAACACAGAACTCAGTTCCTAAGGACGGCTTCAATGAGACAACCCACCATGTACTCCTACATGGCCTCTCACCGCTACCTTTACCAAATCGTGTTCACACACTTAGCTCACACACAGTAGGACATGTTCACACGCCTCTGATTCATCCCCGATGAATCAGACCTGACTCAACTCTAAGCAGTAGCAGGCATGACAATCAAGCATGAATGAGTAGGCACAACAGGGCTCAAACAACTCCTACTCATACTAGTGGGTTTCATCTATTTACTGTGGCAATGACAGGTCATGCAGAGGATAAAGGGGTTCAGCTACCGCAGCAAGTAACAGTTGAATCGTTGTTGTCCTAATGCAGTAAAAGAGAGCAGGAGCGAGAGAGTGGGATTGTATCGGAATGAACAAGGGGGTTTTGCTTGCCTGGCACTTCTGAAGATAACATTGAGTCTTCATCAGTGTCAACGATCACATCATCGGTATCACGTCTATCGAGAGGGGACAAATACCGGCAACACAGAAGGGAACACAATCAATGCAATGCACAATATGATGCATGATCATGACATGGCAAAATGAATGTGTTTTGGGCTAATGCATCTAGCAACAAGTTAAATGGGGTTGGTTTGAATACAATATTCAAATTCAAACTCCATATGTGATTATTTAAATGCCATTTAATTGATTTGTGCTAAACAGCATCTATAAGTTGTTCTAACATGCATGAAAATGGTACAGATGGATTCCTTGAATTTTTCTGATAATTTTTCATATATAATTTATTTAATTTGGAGTTACGGTTAATTTTCTATGATTTTTAGCACTTTTAGCTATTTTCTGGAATTTCCTGAGTATAATAAAATAAACTAAATTCCAGAAAATGAATATTGCGTCAGCATGACCTCACCCTGACGTCATCAGGTCAACAGGGCGGGTCCAGGTCAAACCTGACGTGTGGGGACCACACGTCAGTGACACAGTTAACTAACCTAAGTTTAATTAGAGCCTGGGCCCGCATGTCAGTGTCCTATCTACTTAACTAAGTTAGTTAACACTAACTTAACCTAGTACTAATTAAACAGGGGGGGCTGGGCCCACACGTCAGTCAGAGAGAGGGGAGGGTCAAACCCCCTGGTCGGCGGGGTCAACTCGCCGGCGTTTAGCCGCCGGCGAGGCTAAACGCGGCGGTGCAGGTGCGGGTTTCACGTACAGGGCACCGTTCGGGGCGCCGTTGGGCTCTATGGATAGCTGGGAGTGGGCCGCGGCGAGTGGTGCAGGTAGTTGGGTTCGGGGTCGCCGGAAAAGGCGCCGGCGACGTGTTTGGCGGCGGCCGGAGCTCGGGTTTGCACGGGCGCGGCGAGGCAGAGCACAAGGAGCTCAACCAAGGGCATGGACGGTGTCGTGGGGTCACCAGGAGCACGTCTGTGCCATTGGGCGAGTAAGCGAAGCTCGGGAGCGCGTGGCTCAACGTCCATGGCGGCGGCGGCTTCGGTCGTCGGTGAACTAGGAGCCACGGTGTGAAAACAGGACAACAGAGAGGGGGGTTCGAGGGAGAGGCTTACGACGGTTGCAACGGTGCGGACGACGAGCTCGGGGAAGGCCGGAGCTGAGCGGGGCGGCGAGGTCGATCTCCGGCGGCCGAGGAGGGGAAAAGCCTCGGTGGTGGCGTTGCAGCGTGTCCGGGGCCTCGTGGGTCGTCGAGGAGGTCGGGGACGTCGAGACGGAGCTCGCTGGCACGGCGAGGGGTCGAGGGGGAGGCAGTGGCTACGCAGGCGATGAGCGGCGGCGACGGGCTCCGCTCGGGAAGGGAGCAGAGAGGGGAGGGAGAGAGAGCTGCGAGGAGGGGGGAGGTTGAGGGGAACACGGGACTACGTGGCAATGCCAGAGGCGTCCAGTGCATCGGGGGAGCACGCAGGCAGGCAGGAGGTGGCCGGCGCGTGTCGGGCACACGCCCGCGTCCTCCTGGCGCGGTGGAGAAGATGACTGGTAGCTGGGCTGCACAGTAGCGGGCCGCGTGGGTGGGTTGGCCTCTCTGGTGGGCTTCACAAGTGAGGCCAGGTAAGTTACAGGTACTCCCTCCTGCTCTGTTTCTATTTTAATTATTGTTTTCTATTTGTTTCAATCTGTTTTGATTTAGTTCAAGCACTAAATCATTTTTGTTTCTTCTGACAATTTTTGCAGGGACTGAAAGGAATAATCTAGAGCCCCTCACAAAATAACAGAATTATTGAAGCATTATATATATTTATAACATATATTTGCTCCAACTCAAATACAATATGTATTAGTTCAAAGATCCAAAATGACATGGAAAAATGTGCATCATCTCTGGTTACTGTTTCCAGCATTTTCCAAAAATGATGAACATTTTTGAAAGCCACTTGGATTGACTGAAAATATTTTAGGTGAACCTAGTGAATTCCTTTAATGCTAGGGTTTGGACAATCCCCATTTCAATTTTCTGTAAAAGTAAACATGATGCATCACCAAAGACTAGTACTAGTGCATTGCCAGAAGCTAGGGATGTGACAGCTCACCCCCACTAAACAAGAATCTCGTCCCGAGATTCAAGCGTAGGGTAAGATGGAAGGGGGACGCAAACTAACACCATCTTCACGATCCAGGTTGCACTTCATAGGAACGTTGATTCGATCACCATTATTGTCTTGAAGTCTTGCTCTGAGAAATCCTGCCAACATGACCTAGAGAGAAGGAGACTCTAGAAGGGTCGATCTCCTCGAAGATCGAACAACTCACGGAACGAGACATAGGACCATCTCTCGGGTTGGGACACGAGCACACATCCATAGGAATGGAGTGAAGCAGATGACGAAGGTTCACTAGGTAGACCACAATTTCACGCTTAAGAAGGTGGTAATCGATTGTCAACGTAGCGAGGAGTTGAGTTGCTATGATACCACGACGAAACATCCTGGAGGAGGGTGATTCGTAGATTATTTCCTTAAGTGGCAAAAAGAATTACCTTTGATTCAGAGATCATTGAAAACCTTTATACCAGCCTAAGGCAATTCTCAAGCGATCGTTTGGAGGGGGTCAGTAGAATGGCATACTCAGACTTGGATGATGTGGATTACCTTGTTGAAGACAACGCAATGGATGAATTTGCTTATCACCGGAAATGGAAGAGACCCATGGTAGAATGGCACATTGGCGGTGCAAACTGGGAACAAAATGCAAATGATGGGAATGATTCTAGTAACTGGGGAGAGGCTCAACAATAGAGAGTTATTCCACTATTGGAATGGTTATAGCATTGCCGAGGTAACTGAGAGCGCTATACAGTTAATGCCGACGATCAAACCTAGCACTTGCGCGTGCTCTCAAGAACTTGAGCAATTCCATAATCATCAAGGTTTTACCAACATCCGTGTCAAGGGTCCGGTAACACAACTTACTACCATGATGAATGGTGATGGAGGATGCAGATGCAAAGGAAGATAACACTTCTCAGATTTCATCTTAGCGAGGCCAAGGAAATAAAATCTGGATGATCGACCGAGAGACATTTAGCACTCCGCTTCTAATGTTCTCCTTGATGTGCTAGTGTAACCCATTCATAGATATGGTTTGATATCTAGAACATCAAGTAAAAGGTCGGACTTCGGGATCTCAAAATCCATAGGGGCAACTAGGGAGTAAATCCTACGAAATCCCTATGGGGAGGTGGCCAACTTCCTCAATCAAGATATTATAATAACAGGTCTTCCGGCTGGGTGTGTTGGCCACGACATCCACTTTACCGGTTTTCGAGGGACCGATATTATAGTTCTTGGGAAATGTTCCAACCATCATATCTGCCTGAGATTCAGATCTGGTTGGTGTCAGGATATTCCAGACTCATCGAGTCTAGGAAGAAAAATGAAAGTTTGCAACACAAATCGACGAGATGACGTTGCGGGATTCTCGGGAGATGAACTACGATAGCAAGCTCCAAAACATGAGCTGGTTCTGCTACAAACATGTGAACATGTTGTCCCAGACAAACATGACCACGTGGTAGTCTTATAATAAAACACTACCGAGTTCAGGTGGGGAACCATCATTAATGACATCGAAGTCTCCACGCGTGGAAATCCAAAGAGTTCACCTTGGACAGACTCCTTTATCTTTGAACAACTCAATCAGTGGCTTGGTGTGCTCGGAACACATATGGAATGAAGGTTGCAAGTCTCCAGACCACAGAATACTTCGCACGTATGCATGACTGACTTGAGATGATTCCAGAGGAAGCAAAACTAACTTTCTCAAATCCACGGCGGCAACTTTCACCAAATGCACGTGTATAAGAGGAAGTCACTCCTTTCATCAAACAAATACTTCATGAGTTAGCATGAAGAAATGCTTTCAAAAGTTTCCAACACTAGCTTAATGTTCAACAAAATCATGGAGGAGATAAGGATGTTGTCAATGGGCTCAACAACAATTCTTCCGGGTTTCCCTTTAAAAGGAATTCCATAGTTAAGTGAACAAGTGATAGCATTGGTCAGACCCAAAAGATATAATGGTGTATGCTCGAGGGATCAACCACGAGTAAGACAACATTACGAATGTCGTTGGTTCTGGTCTGATTGGATGATAGCCCATACTCCAATCAAAGGTTGGATAAGAATGATAGGTCCATTAACTGATCACAGGGACCAATCGATGAAGATACCATCTTTCTTCAACACACACTACACAAAGATATCCCTTTGGAACGAACTAAGTCAGGCAAGCTTTTATCTTCCAACTCTCCAAGTTGTTGTCTAGATTAACCAACTAGCTCAGGGATATCCATCACAGATTCTTGGAGAAAGGGTGGTTCACAAGAACCCGACTTGATCACGAGCTCAACATAGCAGTCAGGTGACAACCTGGTAATACTTCTGAGAAGATATTCGGAAATCACGAACCACCGGTATGTTACTAAGCTCGAGAACAATCTCGCTTTTGAGGGCAAGACGATATGATCAAATGAGTGAGGACTTGACAAGATCCTAACTCATCAATCGAAGGGTGCACCGAAATAAGGACTAGGTAGCACGATCAGTCTTAGAAGGATGATTCGAAAACCAACATACTAAGAATGAAATTATTATCCTTTAACTACCAAGCAACGAGGTTGCTGGGAGTATTGATTTCACACATCACAATTCATTTGTCGGTATTCCGGTTGCATCAACACGAGGGCCGAGGAATGACTAATGATGGTGAGAAGTATCACTGTAACAAGAGTTCATAGGATGGTGTGCAATTCCTATAACAATCTCGATATAGAATAAGGTAATACTCCAAGGTAGAACAGAACCAAAAGCCGGATTGGCATTTGATCTGCGGAATACAACTACTTTGACCCAATCCTAGATATGGATGAGGTACTGGAGTTTGTTTCTCCTAGTCATTCTGCGATAGAATGGCTTAACGGACCACAAGAGTAATAGGCATCGATAAACGAACACACGCATACTCTTGACTATCAATTGATAGACGAAGGTCAGAATGCAACTAAAGAGAACAACTCAAAGGAACATATAATTTTCTGAGTTGTGGATGCATAGATTAGTATGTCGAACCAAGTTCAACATATTTCTTCCGGATAACCCATGCGGAAAGGTAGAACTGGCAGAGCCACAATATATAATGGAGAACTCATCAAAATAATCCTGTTGTGATATTTCAGTTCAACGAGGAACTTCTGCCATAAGTAGTTCATGGTATTTGGAAGAAGAAGATACCACGGACTTCAAGGACTATCGCAAAGGTTACTAATATCCTAAAGGCACTAGCAATTACTATCAACATGAAGTAGGTAGAGTGAATCTCGGGTTCAGAACCCAGGAGTAGAATACCTACTACTAAGTAGCATCACGGAATGCTTTCGAGGATAAAGGCCAGAATCATCACACTGGGACACCAATCATGGCTAAATTACTAGGTGATCCCCTAAGACACCTAGGGTCATAATAATATCTCCAACATATATGCCAAGGTAACGGAGTACCTCAACTCGCTGATTAGTATGGTTAATCTGGCCCATGGGAACATTGAAACAGGAAGAAAGGATTTGCAAATGCATCAGACTACTTAGAAACCTGGGATGACTCGGACAGCATAACGGCTGTAAATGCTCAGAAAAGATTTGAGACATTCACAAAAATGGTGGCATAACCACTCAGAAGCACAATATCAAGGTTTCGAGATCAACAATTAACATACGGAAGTAGTAGGAACTGAACTGAAGCTTAAATCCAACAATCTTATAAGTCTACTGATTAGTAACACGTGATCCTGATAGAAAGAAGAGATAGCCTAGTTCTTAATCCCCATAGGAAAGATAAGATGACTCAGATCAGAAGGGCATAAGGTATAAGGAGTAAAAAGAGCCTTACGTTCCATCCCACAATCAATTCCCTTACATATAACTAAAGAATTTCTAGACTCAACTTCGACCAGTTTGGCTTGGTAATCCTACAGGCAGTCAAGCTCTGATACCAACGCTGTCAGGACCCCGACTCAATGCCACATCGATCTAGCATGTAACACCTCATATCACTTTGCGGCCTCACGCACGGTATTCCCACGGGTGTCGCCTTACCTTTGCCCGGGACCGTTTGCGCCTTTTGGCACACGTATATGACAGTGTCGCTAGCATCCATATGATAAGGAGCCCGGGCTGACATGGCTAGTCGTAAACCCAAAGTGGCACAGACTTACAGGGACAGGCATCCATGACCCAGCATCGAACGTGTCGGTCATCAGCGAGTGAATCCAGGCTGTAGCACTGGGCTAGCAGGACTCCGGTGAACCGGGCTGTAGCGGGCTAACAGGACTCCGGTATTCATCGCGTGACATTTCCCCGAAGGGACAGACACAGGAACGAAGAAGGACACATGCCGGCCAGCCTAAGTGTTCCGGAGCAGTAGCAAGCTACCATGGCTCGGTGGAAACACTAGGAGACATTTCCCGGTAAGAGAGGCTACTAAAGATAAACAACTAGATGGTCAGATCCCACACATACCAAGCATTTCAATAACATACACACAATATGCTCGATATGTGCAAATACAACATGGCATCACAACATGACTCTATGACTCAAGTAATTTATTCAATAGGCTCCGAGGAGCGAGATATTACAAACAGGGGTCTCATGACCCAACATTCAGAGCATACAAATCAAAGCACAAGCGGAAGCTATCATGTCTGAGTACAGACATCTATAAATGAAAAAGGCTGAGAAGCCTGACTATCTACCAGATCCTGCCGAGGGCACAAGATCGTAGCTGAGGTAACAAGCTAAACGTCGAAGTCCACGTGGAACTACTAGTGAGACTGAAGTCTCTCTGCAAAAACATAAAATAGGCAAACGTGAGTACAAATGTACCCAGCAAGACTTACATCAGAACTAACTACATATGCATCATTATCAACAAAGGGGATGGTGGGGTTTAACTGCAGCAAGCCAGCTTTGACTCGGTGGCTATCCTAAACTACGACTGCAAGCGACTCTTTTGAGGTGGCGCACACGAGTCCACATATTCACCATATCAATACACCACTATGGATCCGCTCCCGTCTCCCTACGAGAACGCCATCCATAGCACTCACGCTTATCTTGCGTATTTTAGAGTATCCACTTTCACTTGTCTATGAACTGATATAAGCAATCCAGAAGTCCTTTTCCGCGGACACGGCTATTCGAATAGATGATGTTAACCCTGCAGGGGTGTACTTCTTCATACACGCTCTCACCACTTACGCGTTTACACGACATGTACTCGGCAACCTTCAAGCGGAAGCCCAACGTGGGTGTCGGCCACGACCTACCTAAACACTCAAGTCTCTAGTCCAGGTTTATCGCCTATTCGGGTTCCATCCATGAGGAGATCCGGCCGGAGTTTCGCTCACAGCCCCAAACGATGTGAACAGGGTTCCCGAGACACCAAACGGGCGCCCGGTACACCGTGCCACGTGCCTACCGCATCACAGCCCACCCCTACGGTCAGCGCTGCCCACGGCCTCCAGCATACTACAAACACCAGAAACTACTTGCAACTCCTGGACAGAGGACAAGGGTGATCAAGAAGCCGAGAGGGTCCATTGGTTTCGGGCCCAATGCATGGTAGTAGCTGAATCATGGATCACAAACACAGAACTCAGTTCCTGAGGACGGCTGCAATGAGACAACCCACCATGTACTCCTACATGGCCTCTCACCGCTACCTTTACCAAATCGTGTTCACACACTTAGCTCACACACAGTAGGACATGTTCACACGCCTCTGATTTATCCCCGATGAATCAGACCTGACTCAACTCTAAGCAGTAGCAGGCATGACAAACAAGCATGAATGAGTAGGCACAACAGGGCTCAAACAACTCCTACTCATGCTAGTGGGTTTCATCTATTTACTGTGGCAATGACAGGTCATGCAAGGATAAAGGGGTTCAGCTACCGCAGCAAGTAACAGATGAATCGTTGTTGTCCTAATGCAGTAAAAGAGAGCAGGAGCGAGAGAGTGGGATTGTATCGGAATGAACAAGGGGGTTTTGCTTGCCTGGCACTTCTGAAGATAACATTGAGTCTTCATCAGTGTCAACGATCACATCATCGGTATCACGTCTATCGAGGGGGACAAATACCGGCAACACAGAAGGAAACACAATCAATGCAATGCACAATATGATGCATGATCATGACATGGCAAATGAATGTGTTTTGGGCTAATGCATCTAGCAACAATTTAAATGGAGTTGGTTTGAATACAAGATTCAATTCAAACTCCATATGTAATTATTTAAATGCCATTTAATTGATTTGTGCTAAACAGCATCTATAAGTTGTTCTAACATGCATGAAAATGGTACAGATGGATTCCTTGAATTTTTCTGATAATTTTTCATATATAATTTATTTAATTTGGAGTTACGGTTGAATTTTCTATGATTTTTAGAAGTTTTAGCTATTTTCTGGAATTTCCTGAGTATAATAAAATAAACTAAATTCCAGAAAATGAATATTGCGTCAGCATGACCTCACCCTGACGTCATCAGGTCAACAGGGCGGGTCCAGGTCAAACCTGACGTGTGGGGACCACACGTCAGTGACACAGTTAACTAACCTAAGTTTAATTAGAGCCTGGGCCCGCATGTCAGTGTCCTATCTACTTAACTAAGTTAGTTAACACTAACTTAACCTGGTACTAATTAAACAGGGGGGCTGGGCCCACACGTCAGTCCAGGCGAGGTCAAAGGGTCAAACCCCCTGGTCGGCGGGGTCAACTCGCCGGCGTTTAGCCGCCGGCGAGGCTAAACGCGGCGGTGCAGGTGCGGGTTTCACGTACAGGGCACCGTTCGGGGCGCCGTTGGGCTCTATGGATAGCTGGGAGTGGGCCGCGGCGAGTGGTGCAGGTAGTTGGGTTCGGGGTCGCCGGAAAAGGCGCCGGCGACGTGTTTGGCGGCGGCCGGAGCTCGGGTTTGCACGGGCGCGGCGAGGCAGAGCACAAGGAGCTCAACCAAGGGCATGGACGGCGTCGTGGGGTCACCAGGAGCACGTCTGTGCCATTGGGCGAGTAAGCGAAGCTCGGGAGCGCGTGGCTCAACGTCCATGGCGGCGGCGGCTTCGGTCGTGGGTGAACTAGGAGCCACGGTGTGAAAACAGGACAACAGAGAGGGGGGTTCGAGGGAGAGGCTTACGACGGTTGCAACGGTGCGGACGACGAGCTCGGGGAAGGCCGGAGCTGAGCGGGGCGGCGAGGTCGATCTCCGGCGGCCGAGGAGGGGAAAAGCCTCGGTGGCGGCGTTGCAGCGTGTCCGGGGCCTCGTGGGTCGTCGAGGAGGTCGGGGACGTCGAGACGGAGCTCGCTGGCACGGCGAGGGGTCGAGGGGGAGGCAGTGGCTACGCAGGCGATGAGCGGCGGCGATGGGCTCCGCTCGGGAAGGGAGCAGAGAGGGGAGGGAGAGAGAGCTGCGAGGAGGGGAGAGGTTGAGGGGGAACACGGGACTGCGTGGCAATGCCAGAGGCGTCCAGTGCATCGGGGGAGCACGCAGGCAGGCAGGAGGTGGCCGACGCGCGTCGGGCACACGCCCGCGTCCTCCTGGCGCGGTGGAGAAGATGACTGGCAGCTGGGCTGCACAGTAGCGGGCCGCGTGGGTGGGTTGGCCTCTCTGGTGGGCTTCACAAGTGAGGCCAGGTAAGTTACAGGTACTCCCTCCTGCTCTGTTTCTATTTTAATTATTGTTTTCTATTTGTTTCAATCTGTTTTGATTTAGTTCAAGCACTAAATCATTTTTGTTTCTTCTGACAATTTTTGCAGGGACTGAAAGGAATAATCTAGAGCCCCTCACAAAATAACAGAATTATTGAAGCATTATATATATTTATAACATATATTTGCTCCAACTCAAATACAATATGTATTAGTTCAAAGATCCAAAATGACATGGAAAAATGTGCATCATCTCTGGTTACTGTTTCCAACATTTTCCAAAAATGATGAACATTTTTGAAAGCCACTTGGATTGACTGAAAATATTTTAGGTGAACCTAGTGAATTCCTTTAATGCTAGGGTTTGGACAATCCCCATTTCAATTTTCTGTAAAAGTAAACATGATGCATCACCAAAGACTAGTACTAGTGCATTGCCAGAAGCTAGGGATGTGACACCCATGTATGGCCCATGACGTCTTTCGACCCATATGAGGCCCTATGTAACTCTTGGCCTATTAGCGGCTATGGTGAAACTGGCCTGCAATGAACAGTGTATCACTTTACACCCACTAACGGCCCATGGTGAAACTGGCCTGTAATGAACAGTATATCACTTTATACCCATTAAGGGCCCGTTATTCAGTTGGGCCATTTCCAGCAAATGTTATCTTTCGGCCTTCTCAGAGCCCATTTATTCTTGGGCTCATTTCCAGCATTCGTTTACTTACGGCCCGTTACTGTCATTTTCTGCTTGTGGGCCAAATTCAGCCCGTGGTTACATCGGCCCGTTTGTGGTCCATTAATACGTTGGGCCGTTTTCATAGCGTCATCAAATACGGCCTATTAACGATGGCCCGTTATGGTCATACGGCCCGTAGAAGGCCCATTGTTTCTACGGCCCATAGAAGGCCCATTGTTTCTACGGCCTGTAGAAGGCCTACTGTTTCTACGACCCGTAGAAGGCCCATTGTTTCTACAGCCCGTAGGAGGCCTAGTGTCACTACAGTAAATATTAGCCCATGGTTATTGTGGCCTAGTTTTAAAAATAACTGCACTGACTACAAGCAAACAAATAAACAAGACAACAAGGAAATAAATAAGAAAGCAACTTATGCTAGGCTATCACGGCTGTTACACATATTACATCCACTGGGCATCAAAGTTTGCCACTAGTGCAAATATAGGGAACAAAGCAGCATACCATATACACTGGTTGTCAAAGTTGGCGACCGACGCAAATAAACGCCGCAGCAAAACAAATCCAGAACTAAAACCACTTCAGAAGATCTCAAGAAACAATATCCTGGGTACCCATAATGCTGGCAAGATGCTTAGCAAGCTTATTAACATTCTCTTGTTTGGCGCTTAAATCCTCCAGCGCTTGCTGTTGCACCAGAAAATATGCAACTGAATTCTGCAGGGACTTCCTCAGTCCTTCAGCTTCCTGTTGCAGCACATCGGATCGATGTCTTTCAACTTGAAGTTGAGACTCAAGAAGACGAACTGATTCAGGCAGCGAGTTCGAAGAGCTTGTGCCAGCAGTAGTGGCCAGTAACTCGAACACTACATCAAGACAGGACTTTTGGGTTCCCTCACTGTCGGCAAGATAGTTTTTATCAGCTTTCTTGGAGACCAACAGGGATGTCTCACTATCTTGAACCTTATCTGCATTACTTCCTTTACCATTGGATAATGCGGTACTGTTCTCCAATATTTTGTCCGCTTTCTAAAAGAGAAACAAGCAGATACATCACATGTTTACCATGTTGTATATGAAACTCATTTTGGTAAATGAGTTCAGTTGTAAAGTGGACAGGATAACAGCATGAAACAAACATATATCTATGTGCCATGGTCACTTTATGGTCTATATCATTCTAGTTTTTGTTGCCAAATCAAGATAGAGACACAGTTCAAATAATATTTGTTCAAGACAAAGCAAAATAGACAGAATATAAGTGTGGGTAACTATAGAGCAATAACAACACTTGTAATGTGCATGACATGAGAACATAACTGTTTATTCAATTGAAACTGAAATCAACATAGAGCAGGTTACAACAGCAAACCAGTTAAAGAAACAGGTTTAAAACATACCTGTTGCGCCATTGGAGTTTCAGTTCCATCCTTCAAATTTGAAAATAGTTGGTATGAGTAAATATAGTAATGCAAGAGCAAAGGAGTATGAACCATAGCTACAGAACCTGACCTGAGAACAAATATTCTTCTCCTTCAAGCATTGAGTTGGGATTCGGAGTGGTGGTCCTCGTGCTTTGGGCACTGCGGTTCCCTTACTAACCGCTCGTGTTTGGGTGCTCTGTGGTGGAGATGGTGCTGTGTCAACTGGAACTAGATTACTATCTGCCGGGGTTGGGGTTAAAAGGGGTGTAGCTGGTTCTCTATCCAACTGGGTAGGGTTACAATCTGCGAGAGTCTGGGTTATGCGTGGTGGATCTGGTCCTTGGGCAAGTACAACCGTGGTTCTATCTGCATCAACTAGTAGCACTTTCTTTTCTGAAGACCGTGTTGTTACTCCCTTAGATACTGCCATCACGCTCTCCAATTCAAATGGCTGATAAACAAGAAAAGTAATTGAAAGTATAGACATTGTATGATAGACATGTGCAATGGATAGTGGGGAATAAAAGAGAGCATGAAATAATTCATATTTATGTTGTCTAACCAAACAGGATAGCATGACACAATTTCACATATATGATGGCTAACTAAATAGGATAGCATGACACAATTTCACATTATGATGGCTAACTAAAAAAGATGGAAAGACATAGTTCAAAATATGAGACTATGTAAACAGGATGACATGACATAACTATATAATGTGTTTATTAAATAGGTTGGCATGCCATAATTCACATACATTCATGGATAGAATGCCATAATTCTAAATATGATGACTGTAAACACTAAACAGGATGAGATGATATAACTATATGATGTCTTTATTAAATGGGTTGCCATGCCATAATTCAGATAGATGATGTGTATGTACTATGTAAACATGATGGCATGATATAATTCAAATATATGATTTATATAGTAAGCAAGTAAGCAGATGGCAATCTATATATGATGTAAAAACTAAGCAATGCAAGACAACATGCATGACATGGGTAATATAACCCTGGCAAGTTTGAGCATAGACCTCAGGGGGGAAATAGGACTGGTCATCAGTCTCTGAATCCTCCTCTGAGGAGCTCTCTGTAGCCAGCAAGATGTCTGCTTCAGCAGGTAGCATTGTCTGCTCTGAATACCTTATTTTCACTCCAGATACTTCCATCACCGCTTCAAATGGCTGATGCACAGGAAGAGTAGTTGAATATACAAACGTTTTCGACAAATGGAACACGTAATACAAAAAAATGATAGCATGATATAATTCACATACATGATGATTGGCTAAACAGCATGGCACCGACGGAGCTACGTGTAGGCAAAAGCGTGCCGTGGCCCGCCCTGCCCAAAAGCCAAAAGGTAAATTACTTTGCCCGGTGAGCGTGAGGCGTCATGCGTCAGCAGCCTGAACGCGTATGAGAGGCTGACTTTTCCTCATGAATATGCAGGAGGGACTTGTTCCCGTTACAACCTAGTCTAGTTTACAGTGAGCATATATTATTATACCTAGTAGCATCCAAGTAGTATGGCTTAAGTTGTGATTTTTTTTGCGTTCTCTTTTACGTTGTCCCGCCCAACTATTTGGTTGTAGCCCCGCCACTGCAGCATGGCATTGCATAATTCACATATATAATGCCTTTGCAATTGCAACAAGATAGCATTGTATAATTCACATATATAATGTCTTGCAACAAGATGGCAATGCATAATTCACATATATGGTAATTAGACACTGAACAGGTGGCATTCACACAAAGCATGTCTAAACTAATCAAATGGCATAGCAATGTGAGACACCATACGCACGATATGAGCAACATAACCCTGCCAAGTTAGAGCATACACCTCGGGGGGGGGGGGGAATAGGACTGGTCATCTGTCTCTGAATCCTCCTCTGAGGAGCTATCCGTAACCAGCGAGATATGTGCTTCGTCAGATAGCATAGTCTGTTCAGAAGACCTTGTTTTCACTCCAGAATTTGCCATCACCCTGTCAAATGGCTCATGCACACGAAGAGCAGTTGAATGTACTAACATTGTTGACGAATGTAATATGTAACGAAAAAAGATGGCCTGATATAATTTACATATAAGATGACTGGCTAAGCAGGATGGCATTGCAAAATTCACATATATGATGCCTAGCTAAATAAGGTGGCGTTACATAATTCACATAAGCGATGAATAAACTAAACAGATGGCATTCGCACAAAGGATGTCTAAACTAAGCAGATGACACATTTGATGTATAAAGTAAGCAATGCAAGACACCATATGGATGAGATAACCAACATCAGCATGCCAAGTTAGAGCGAAGACCTCAGGGGGTAAATAGGAGTTATCTTCTCCTTCTGAATCCCCCTCAGAACAGATATCTTCCTCTCGATTACAATCCGAAATGCGTGGAGGGGGGCTGCCTTTGCGCCTACCATGGAGCGATGTCTGCATGAAATTATATTGCCACACAAGGCTCATCTCTTTTGCTCTACATGTTCAGTTCCATTGTTTACAATAACTGTCATGCATAGGAATAAAACATAGTGAGATTATGTAAGGAGTGCATGCAGAAATCCAGAGTGATGGTAGCAACCTGTGGATAGACCCAAAACCAATAATAGCAGGCAGATAATGGCTTCAGTTAATAAACACAGATAATGGCTTCTTTACTGTTTGTTTCCCACCCAACATGAAACTCATAGTAGACACCGGAGATTAACCAAATAGTAGATAGATACTATTGATAGCGGCCCCGATATGTACCCCACAACGATTTAAAAACTCAAGTTTGACCATTAGTTTGGAGCTGACTCAGAGTCTAATCGGTGAACAGGACGATAAAGTAGCATGTAATATTAAGTGATGCATAATGTAAGCAGACACGAAAGAGTGCGACCTCTCTTGCGGACCCGTGTAGTCCTCGAGGTCATCTGCCAGTTGATGATGGTAATGCAGTTTTCATGGCTGGCAGCGGCGGGGAAGAAGATCTGAGGCGGCGAAAGACAGTCTGGAGGCCGGATCCCTGCTCTGCTGGACCCTTCTATTGTTGGAGCAGCTGAGCTGGGGTGGACGACGGCGCAGCAGGACCAGGACAAACCACACAAGGTTTTATTTGACAACTATCTGTAAGAGAAGTAATTCTGTAAGGGCTCGTTTGAATTGGAGGATTCCAACAATGCAGGGATAGGAAATAGACAGGAATAGGATAGGAATGCACGTGCAAAACAGAGAATTTAAAAACACAGGATTTCTGCCAATCTGGGTGTTTGATTCACAACAATTGGAAGATCACAGGATGCAAAGAAGCATGGTGAGATTAAGTCAAACCATAAGAAAATGTACGGTTATAATGCTATTATGCTACTATCTCTTAGTCTTGTGCTTCATGAATAGGAATTTGAAAAGGAGGACAAGTGAAAATTAAAATTCCTACATTTTTTCTTTCAAGGAGACACTAAAGGAACAAATCCATGTGCTCAGTGGACAATATATATAACATGTAGAGTAAAAAAGAGATGCAACAAGTGTACAACCTCTTTGGCGAAGCCATGTCGATCTCAACATGATTGGGTTGGCCGCTGAGGATGCTCCGGCTGACTTTGCTGTCGGAGGAGGGGAAGAAGATCTTAGGCGTTTGGAGATGGAGCCCGAGGTACTGCTCCGCTGTGATGGAGGGTTTCGTTGTTGGAGCAGCTCCGGTGAGTTGTACGACGCCGAGGCTGAAGCAGGACAAGAGAGACAACGAACAACGTTAACCTAAGTGGAATTCTAATAGCATCTCCAATACATGACATAAAATACATAACCAAAAAGTGCTAGATGTAAAATACATCAGCCGCTCATCTCTAAACTTAACTGTCGAAACTGAACTTAACTGTCGAAACCGAACCTAACTATCGAAACTGAATTTTGCTGTCGAAACTGAATTTTGCTGTCGAAACTGAACGCACTAGCAAGGTGAGGCTACACGTCGGTCGACTGACTTTTTCATCTCTGGTCAGTCAATTTTGCAGCCGTTGGATATGAAATCAAGGGCCTGCGGTTCATCTTCAACCTCCACCCCCCTGAGCCGCCAGCCACCACCGGCCAAACAACAGCCCCCCGCCGCCTGCGGCTGGCGGTGCACCGCCCCGAAAACACTCCCCACCGCCGGTCCGCCGCCACCCCGGCCATCCCTCTAGGCCCCCCTGTGTCGAGCTTTTTCTCCGGCGATCCCCACGCCACCATCCCACCAACGCCCCGCCACCGCCGGCGACCACCGCCCCCATCCTGAACCCTAAGATAGATAGTGGGGTACCTCTCTGGCAAGCCCCCCTCCCTGCTGCGGCTGGTTCTTCCTTCACCCAGGCGAGCCCACCCCTTGGAAATCAACTGACCCAAAAGTCGATTCAGTCGACTGAAGTGTAGCCAAATCGGAGCAGCATCGCAAGCAAGAGCAAGAGCGAGAGCAATAGCAAGAGCAGACCAGGCAGGGGACTGAGAGCAAGAGTAGAGCAGCAGCGCGAGCGAGAGCTAAAGCAGCAGCAGCTCCTACTGATGTGGACATCGCCGCCAAGGGAGCGACGCCATGGAGGAAGTGTCCGGCGACGCCGTCGTGGATGGAGCTGCGCCATGTCGTCTCGGGACCGAGTGCCGACATCACCGTGAGATCGAATCAAGAAGAAAATGCGGCGATTAGTGTACAACCTCTTTGGTGGCGCCGATTAGGCCGCAACTGCATCCGAGGAAACGGTGATGATGATGCTCTTCCGGTGGTGCAGGTGAAGACGGCGGTGTGGGAATGGAGGTGGTGCGAAAGATGAGGGGAACATCGGGGCAACTCCTTGGAGGTGGAGGACGGGGTGGCTGAACCGACGGGACGATGAGATCGACGATGGATCCTCATCCGGTACGGTGGATGAGGGACGTCGAGGTGTTGCTGTGGACGGCGTCGTCGGGGAAGAAGCTCCGGCTGGGTGGCGGACGGAGCAGGGTGTGGGATTTCGTTGCGGGTTTTCGCGGCCTCGGTGTACGAATGGGTGGGCGGATGGGATGGCAGTGGGGAACCATGGCTTAGAGACACGCTTGTCCGAAATGTGGGGTAAGTTACGAAAGTACCCCCCACTGATTTGAGGCGGTTCTTTCGGTTCAGGGGTACCATGGGCATTTCGCGTGTCGGGATTTCGCAGGAGGTGGGAGTTTTCACGCGCGTTGTAATTTCGGAATAGCAAGGCACGGGTTGAGATGGAGGGAGTTGTCGGAGCACTACGAGACAAAGATATATCTTAATTATTTCGGGCTAACAAGGCGCGGGTTGAAATTTCCGGACAAGCCTAACGTGTACTGTACCAAATCAATGCGCACTACAATGTCATTCAAAACTTTGAATTCATGTTATGTTCAACTAAAATATTTCGCTACGTGTATAATGCATGCAACCTACTACTCAAATGAACGTTTTAGTGCATTCCAAACGTATATACTACCGCTTCAATATGAACTAAATTTGAATAAGATCTACAGTAATGATTGTTGTGAAGTCAAAGCATTTGAATTTGTTTCTCTGTTTTAATAAGATCTACAATCATCATTATTGTCAAGTTAAACCATCGTTTGTGTATTATCTTCACAGCACACCACATGATCAGTATCGAGTTACATATGAACTATGTGTACTATATGAACTCGAACTAGATTTTTTGAATCCACTTTATTTTGATTTCAAATCACATTACATTTCTAGCTCTAGCTAGATCTTCATAATCTAAACCATGTCTCATATGTATAACATGTTTATCACGTTATGTATGGTGCCCCGCCCCTACGCCTACAAGTATTTAGATGTGAGTTGCAAACACCACACATTACCACAAATTCAAATAAAATGTGAGAACATTCGATATATAGTATTGTTTAGATTGCTCGATATTTAGTTGTAAGCTGCAAACGTCGCACATTATCACAAATTCAAATAAAATGTGAGATTGTTTGATGTATAGTATTGTTTAGATTGTTCGTCATTTAGCTGTGAGTTGCAAATGCCATGCATTAACACATTATGGTATAACATGTGCACAACACGTGTATCACCGCTATATTCATGCATGCAATGTTTAAAACACTATGATCTCCTATTCAAATATATGAATCCGCTTTCATATCAAATTATGATCTTTGTTAGTCTCTTACACCCACACAGTCCTCTAACCTTTGTAGCTACCACTAACTTTCTCTCGTGCATGCACACGCCCTCCTCGCCCTCCCCCTCCCTCGGCATTCTATCCATCGGGCACATTCATTTTTTCCTTTAGGTCGTTCTCCCAGAGTCTCCACAACTCCTTTCCGACACACACCGATCGATAAACCTCTCCAGCGATGCCTGCCTACAGCATACACACACACCTTCAATCTCCTCCTTTATGTGTCCTTGCCTCGTGTCTCTCATATGGTTAGACACACGTGTAAACTCTCACCCCTCTTTTAATCGATCTCACAACCGCACACTCCCCCCCTATCCAGCTAGTAGTTGGGCCTCTCGCACCACCTCCTAGCTCCATTCTCTCTGTCTTTCCGTCTCGTTGGGCCTTATTTGCCTCTAACAAATGGACATACACCGACCGATCTCTTGCTATACATATAGCCAGCTAGGTCCTTATAACTCGTTTTTACCCACACATCGATCGATCTACCTCATTAGTTGTGTCTCTCCCTTCCTCCGACAAACAACAATTGATCTACCGATCTAGTTAGGTTTGCTTACCAAACACATGGTTCCCCTTCATCATCCATGGATGCATCCCGACAGATCTATCACGCACAGTCACACATAGAAACACATCCCCACTCTTATTGATAACATTGCAGTTCCACCCTCAGTTTGTCTAGTAGGCCTCTCCCAACATCTCCGAGAAGCAACTCCATCACCCATCCAGCACTCTACCCCTCTCCCTCCCTCTCCCTCCCTCTCCCTCCCTCTCTCTCTCCTCTCTCTCTCTGTCCCATCATATTTCCCGTCCTTCAGTTATGTATGGATGTCGACCGATCTCCCTCATGACATTAGCTGGGTCTCTCCTTCTCAACACATATACGAGTCATTCTACCTCTATAGTTAGGCCTCTGCCTACCCCTCCCCCACCCCCTACCCCCCATACACACCGATACATCAAGCTCTCTAGTCATGTCTCCCTGCCACACACAAACTTGACATGTGCCCTCTAACGTTCCGGTAGGCCAGTCGCCCTATATCTTTGACTTGCACACACACGCACAATTTTGATGGCTCTCTTCATCGATCTCGCACCCACCCGTACTTGATCCTCTCTTCGACTCTATCGATAGCTATGACCCCTCCCTCTCTTCTCGTGGATTGCTCGACCCTGTATGTATGATATGGATAGGCCTCCATTTCACACACATTGCATGCAAAATTTTGTTTGAGATGTCATTGACACATACTCCCACAAATAATTCACGAAATCAACCCCCCACCCCACCCCCACCCCCACCACAAAGCAAAAAACACTCACGAACGTGGTTTGTATCTCTCACACACATCCACGTAGGTGGGGGACGTGCACGAAGAGAAGAGGTGCATGCACGGCGCACGTACTCCCGTCTCTTTCCCAACCACACCCGCGCGAGTACACGGTGGAGCTCATTTCTGTACGAAAAAGGCAGCCCACGTGGTAATTTGGCACGTGTACTGGTTGTCCACTTGGTGGAGGGAGGATCGTCTACCACGGGTGAACAAACAAATTGCGACTTGACGC
Source organism: Triticum aestivum (assembly GCF_018294505.1). Lineage (NCBI taxonomy): Eukaryota > Viridiplantae > Streptophyta > Magnoliopsida > Poales > Poaceae > Triticum > Triticum aestivum. The sequence goes on from NC_057795.1 coordinate 515,243,556, forward strand.
GTTATGTTAAAAAAAAGAGGCAAACCATGTGGGGCCTACCTTAGAGGCAAGGCTCTATACACTGGAGTACTTTTGATGTGTCCCGTCAACTCACAAAACGAGGAGAAGCTTGCTTAGTACGCCGTCTCCCCCGCCCACGGGCGCGGTGGCTCGCAGGATGAGGTGAGGCTTGCTCCTCCCTCGCCCATGCGCGTGGTGGCTCGCAGGACGAGGAGAAAAATTTACTACTCCCTCCGTTTACTACTCGTCCCTACTACCTTGATTATAGAGATTATATCATATTGTTTGGAATATATATGTCCTTAGTAGATTTCAATATGAACTACTAGTACATACTCCAAACACTAATGTATATAGACATATTTTAGAGTGTACATTCACTCATTTTGCTCCGTATGTTGTAGCACTCTCCCTCGCCCCTCGACCCTCGCCCACGTGGTGGACGTGCAGCAATTCATTCGGTCTCATATAGCCAGAACGATATATACTGCACTACCATTATTGCTCGACTTCCCGAAGAGGCGAAGAGCCAATCGCAAGGTTAATATTTTGGAGATGCCAAGCGCAAGGTTATAGGAGAACGAGTAGTAGGTGCCGCGTCATTTATAAATAATTTTTTTTCTTCAGTGACACGTATGCAATATGATAGGTTCATATGGAGAGAAAAGGAAACCGCTCCACTATATACATAGTCAGGACGGGCCAGCCTACACGGTTGCTTGCTGGGGTTTCTCTCTTCATACTCTCTCGCACAAAACGACTGTGGCCACATCTCTAACATCCTGGTGGATCACGTCCGCTTGGGGAAGGGGTGGATGCTTAGTGTAGATGCGGTGTCCGTCGCCGATGGTGAAAACCCACTGACGGCACGTCGCGATCAGGGGTCCCCGCCGTTCTCTCTCACAAATCCGGTGAGGTTTCCTTCGTCCCTTGCTCACTGCTGCGACATGGGCAGTTGCCGCCTCCCGCTGCCCTCCTCAAGGTCGAGCTACGTCCCTCAGGTACAACTCCCTTTACAGCCAGCTTGCACCACTGCTCCAGCTGCCCACATCACTCCCTGTGGATATTTCTCTACTTCTTTGCCCCGCACATACCTGATACCTCTACTGGCTTCTACGTACTGTATTTGTGATGAGTTTATGTCTCATCAACTAGTCCTAGTAATCATATTCTAATCACGCTTCTTCAATTTCTTTGCCACAAGGATGCTCATCTCGATTTTGGTGAAACTGCACAAAATGATCCGATGGTCAAAAGGTTGCAAATTTCATTTATTAGGATGCTCGAACGTTGCCATCAAATTGAAGCCTGGTTAGGGTTCACGGTTCAAGGGCTAGGGACTACATGGGTCATTTTTTTCTTTAGCTGCCTCTGTTCCAAAATAAGTGTCAACTTTAGTAGTAGTACAACTTTGTACTAAAGTTTGCACAAAGTTGAGACACTTATTTTGGAATGGAGGGAGTACATATTTGCTATGATCTGTCAATCATTGAGATGCAATAGCATGCATGTTAGTCTCCTTTGTATTTGATGAAATGTTGCAACAGGCAACCTTGGACGCAAGATACATGTAACAGGAGCTGGAAGCTTCATAGCATTGTACAAATTTATCTCGCTGATAAATTACAGTACGTACTAGTACTATACTAGTACTTCCTCTATTCCTAAATATAAGTCTTTGTAGAGATTTCACCATTAACCACATGCGGATGTATATAGATGCATTTTAAGTGTAGATTCATTCATTTTGTTTCGTATGTAGTTCACCTAGTGGAATCTCTACAAAGACTTATCTACTAGTAATAGCTAGCCCCCACTACTAGGAATTCTCTATCCTCTCCTTGAGCCACATCATCAAAATTGACGTAGCCGTTAGATGAAGTAAACCAGTCATAATAGCCGTCTGATCTAGACGTTGAGAGGCTCAACACTAAGCCACATGCAAGCATGCAGAAATACCGTGGCACATGCATGTGAGTGGGTTTTAAATCACATCAACATGTCTGCATGCAAGCATGCACCGGTAGCATGCATGTAAGTGAGCTTTTAAGTCCCATTAACATGTCAAAAAAGAAAAATATAATCCCATTATGCAGTAGGAGTTGGCTGATCTTTTTCCTTATGTGGGATGATCTAAATGATGATGGGAGTTTAATTTAGTTTGGCTACCACATTTGTCATGCGGTTATAGAGTTTTTTTAGTTCTATGAAATCGATAATTTTGCGCAGAGAGATATACCGTTGTTCCGCGGCAACCGGCGGGGACTCATCTAGTAATATTTAGGAACGAGGGAGTACTATGTAAGAGTTAGGTGTCGCACGTGATAGTGTGAGGTGGGCCATGTAATCACTGAGCCTGCGTGTTTTCACTGCTCTTGCACTCCTCGCTATAAGAATGGAGAAAATTGTAATCTACTAACCTCCTTTCGCCGAAAGCGTGGGACATCCAGCAGTCCTACCACCTCAGTAATAAAGACCAATGAGCCGTCAAATCACATAGACCCAGCAGTAAGTTGGACGGCACGAAGAAACCATCACTCTTGCGCCAGTGGAGAGGTCGCGTCGGTCTGGCCCGGGCATGAAGCGGCACCGATTCTTTGGAGCGGCGCTGACCGTTTCGGGGCAGGGAAGCGCATCACGGGCGATGGAGGGCTTGGGTGGGGCACAGGCTGGTTAGGAGGCGGGCGTGGCGAGCTGTCCGCATGTCCCTACCCGGGACACGCCCGGAAATGAGGAGGAACCCTGCACCACTCTCGCAGCAGAATCGTACACACACACCTATCATCTCTGTAGGAGTAGTCGATCTTTCACACTCTCTAACAAACACATGCTGTTAATCACACACACCGCAACACACAATGCACCTTGGTCCCTGTTGCACCTTCCTAAACGTGACTTATTACACCTAGACGGAGGGATAGTAAGTATATTCTTGACGAGATACGGGGCACACTGACTAGTCGAATACAAGTGCCCAAAATTTGTGTGGCATGTTATAATAAGGATTCACTTAAAAAATAGTACGTGAGCGAACAGAGGGATCAATTGGACAGTGTTCCCGAGCAGTAGCGAGATGTGTGAGGTAAGATACACCGCTGGCGCTTTTAATTTTTCTTATTAATTTGTTTGTTTCACCCTCTGACTGGTGGGACCCAACGTACTACGTGGAGAGAGGTAAGGTGACTAAGGCTGCATTATTTCTGCACCACTGTGGATAGTCTTACCACCAAAGCCACATGACACGATTATGATTGAAATCCCAATGACTCCCACACACACACAAAAAAACACGGCATGCTTGTCACACGAATGCAGGAATGTATAAAAGGTTATTTCCTCTCGTTGAACATAACGGGAGGGTTGTGTAGCTGGTTAGCCTGTTCGCTCATCAAACTTGAGGTCTCGGGTTCGATAACTACACTTGAGCATAATTTTTGCCAGGAGGATTCTTTGACTGGTCAAAATGTTTTCTAGGGTTTGCACGCTTCACACTCTCTCTCCAGTATATATATACACGCTGGAGCCTCAACGCTTGTAGTTGCTCTCTTCACACTCTCTCGCCCTCTCCCGCTGGATCCTCAGCGGTTGTAGTTGCTCTCTTCACACTCTCTCACCCTCTCCAGATCTAAACAAGACTTCGTTGGCCTCTCTATCTCCCCTCACTGCTGCTCAAAGAGCCGGCAGGATCCATCCGCCGGGAAGGGAAGGAGGCTTAACGCTGTCGCCGTCGGCGAGGGAGGGAATCCACTACCGGCGCTGCTATTCACTTTCCACCCAGCGGCGGCGCGGGAGGGCCTCCGACCCTTCTTCTTCGCCGTCGTCCCGCGCCCACCGAACCACGCCCCAAGAACCTTAAGGTATATTTTACTTACTCCACATGCATTGCTCTAGCTGCATGTATACCATGAATCTAGGATGTGGTTCAAAGAGGAAAGGAGTGGGAAAAGTTGTATATAGCATGAATCTAGGACGTGGTTCAAAGAGGAAATGAAGGGGGAAAGTTATATAGCATGAATCTAGGACGTGGTTCAAAGAGGAAAGGAATGGGGGAAAGTAGTGGGGAAAGTTGTATCGCATAAATCTAGGACGTGGTTCAAAGAGGAAAGGAAGGGGCGAAAGTACTAGTTCAAAAAGGAAAGGAAGGGACAAGGCTGTAGAGTTTGAGCATGACTAGATTTGCTGCGCTCACATAGGGAAAGGTGTCTAAAGATAAGAAAACTGGCACCAACACAAATATGCTCCTTGGTTGTTTGTTCTTTGTTGCAACAGACTGTGCATGACCACAGTACATCGATAGATGCACATGGTGCTGGTGCGTCCACTGTCCCGTGCAACTCATTAGCTGTTGTTAATCTATGGCCCTGTTTGGTTAAAAACTCCCTAGTCCCTACCTGCTTGGTTCCAAGGACTAAACATGGACTAGAGGTTATTAAATGACATGATAAAAGACCATGTTACCCCTAGTAATGAACTAATAGAAACAAGGTGCGATGCGTCGCAGGGGCAACTGTTGGAAAAAGTCCCAAAAAGACTCCCTCGGGGTCTTCTTTCTTTAGTCCCAAATGCCCACTTTTAGTCCCGAAAAGTCCCTCCTGTTTGGTTTAGATTTGACTGACACGGAGTTTTTTTAGTCCCTACACCAAAATGTCCCTGTAAACAAACACCCTCTAATAATGCCGCTGGAAAATTGATGCAATGCCACAGTTAAAAGCAAATTACATGTTTAACGAATTTTATTGTTAATATAATCTCTATGTTAATATTAATCAATGCCACCGTTTGAGAAATGCTACTGTCTTGCTTTCTTTCCCATTTCGATAAGGTAGATGCTTCCTTTTGTTGGCTTCTGTGCCATCCACCGTTATTGACCACTAATTGTTTCCTTTGCACCTTTGTGTAAACAGGGTTATCTACTTCACCTCGTTGCCATTGTGACCTTTTGTTGCACTGCACAAAACACTTTTGTTTTAAGACTGTTTTGTGCAGTTCAACCAAAATGTCACACCGACTACATTGCTTGATTGCTTGATCTTAGTGGAACTGCACAAGAGGAGATCTTACTTCCTATCCGTTAAGGAAAATTTGGTTCAGATCTTCTTCTTGTGAGTTGTTTGAATTCTGCATCATGAGAGGTTAGTACTAGCCTTCTTTCACATGATTCTGCAGTGTGCTTTCATATGTTGTGCTACTTGTACCATAATGTTGCTAGATTTTAGTGAACTGCACAAATGGAGACAAGACTTCCAATCTGTATGTGCACCGTAATATCCCATTGAGGTAAGATAAGGATATTTCACAACTGCTGGCTTGTATTTTGCCACTTTCATCAGAAAATTAAGTTTAGTACTATACTTGTGCTTCCTAATTGACATGCCAAATCTTACATTGAAGGCAAAGCTTGTCTGTTATTGAACCAAGTGATGAAGGGGAAGAACAAGCGGAAGAAAAACAAAAATCAACTCCCGGTGCTGTAATGAAGCACTGGAACTGTGATGACACAAGTAATGATATAGTTTTGCATCTTAATTTATTGCTATGGCTGGAACGAGCAATTGTTTTGCCACTGATTTGATGCCATACATAATTATCTCTACTTGTGCAAACAGGGATCTTCTTTGAAGATACCATATATTTTAGTGGAACTGCACAAAAAGATATAGTAAGCATGGCCACCATAGTAGATAGCAACAGATGGTTCCGGAGAAGTGCTTCATCTGTATGCTCTACACAATCAGCCTCCTGATAAAGGTTGGTACTCGCCCACTAATTCATCCATATGATTGAGCTTTGTCATCTCTATTAGCGTTGTGCTACTGTTTAGATACTGTCATGAAAAAGTGGTATTGTCCTTGAGAAGTGCTTCATCTGTGCTGTTTTAAATATTTCCTTTCCTTTTTTTCGAGCAAATAGGGATGCTAGCATTTAGTTGTCCTCTTGTCTTTACACAATAGGATCATCTTCCTCTGAAGAAGAATATGGAGTACGTGAAGTGACTAGTTCCGATTATGCCAGGATGAAGAAGCACTGTATCTTATCATCAGAAGGAGTAGTTGAAGGATGGTTACATTACTCTCCACAAGGCCAAACTAACTTCAGCTCAGAAGGACTGACAAATCTCCATTTTTTTTGCTTTGATGCGCGAGTACAATGTTGTTCTAGGATTCTCATCAGAAGGAGCAGTTGAAGGATGGTTACATTACTCCCCACAAGACCAAACTAACTTCAGCTCAGAAGGACTGACAAATCTCCATTTTTTTGCTGTGATGCGCGAGTACAATGTTGTTCTATGATTCTTTCTCGTGAGTTCCATTTTCTAAAAGTGTGCTCTACATGGACCATGTAGGTGCCTATTTAAACTGTCAATTCATAATACATTTTGCTTTATACTAATCACTTTTTTGTATTTGTGCAAACAGGGGTGATCGGCTTGATTTCAATGGGAACTGCACAAAATGTTCTTGAATACATTGAATCATTCATTTCCACCACAAGAAAGGAGGTGCCGATAAGTTCAAGGCGTTGCAACATATAAGGGCGAAATCATACAAGCTACGCGTGAATTTGGTTGATTTTGGTGGAACTGCACAAAAAGAACAGTTGGTTTATTTAGCACGAGGTGCCATGTCAATGTCCAAACTGATGGCAAACCCTACCCATTCCACAATCGTAGGCATTTGATATTTTGGAATGGGACAACCTTGTCAAATTTTTCTCATTTGATTTTAAGACATGCGTTTGATATTTTCGAATGGGACGCCCTTGTTTTCAGCAGCGTCGATCAATTTTTTCTTTATTCTTTAGTTGTGAAGTAAATATTGCCTCTAACATGTGAGTCGCTGAGATGCATAATCATCGATTGTTTTGAATGTTCTCTATGAATTGCCAACCCTGTGTGTTTGATTGCAATGTACAGAAACGCTAAAAAGCTACTCAAACTCTTTGTACTCCTTCTGTTCCTTTTTACTTCGCACATTGTGAAAGTGCATACTTTTTTGTATAGGATTGGTCAAAGTAGAGATACTTTGACTGCAGACAAAACTTGTATAGAAAGGACCAGAGGGAGTACATGTGAAACTGCTGCAAACGAGGTGATCACCCTGGGAATAATGCTAGTACGTATTGTTTTGCATGTTCATCCAATGCCAGTGATACAGGAATTCAAACTAATCGAAATAAATTCATTCATACATGGTAGGATTTCATATAAACATGCCGGATTTAATTACATTTCATACATTCTTGAACTAAAAAGGGGTGTTTGTGGCCGCATGCATCTCCCAGATGCAGAGGCTGGGGGTCATCCTCCTTATCTAAAAAAACTAAAAAGGGGTGCACTGGAGGTATAATTAATTAACCGAAGCTACCCACCTGTGTCCCGCTGAGCCGAACAGAAGCTTCAGTGACTTAACTGCAGGTGCAGTTGCGTAACTGACATGTGGCCTGTTGGGCCCACGTGTCAGTCAGCCAACTGCACCAGCAGTTAAGTAGAAGCAGTGTTCTTCTCCAACGTAGCTCTCTGACTCCACGTCGCCGCCAAGAAGCTAACCAGCCGTTAATGGTCAACCCGCCTAGCTTGGCTTCAACCGGAGGGTAGCAGCGGTGGCCTTACTTGGACCCGAGCGGCGGCGACCTACCGTATTCTACTCTTCCTCGTTTTCTGTGTGGTGTGGCCTCGTTGGCAGTGGGGCGGGGCCTCGGCGGAGCCAGCGATGTCCTCTGTCTCGTTGCCGGCGGGCGGCGCCTCAGCGGAGTGGTGGAAATCCTCCCCCACGTTGCCGGCAGGGTGGGGCCTCTACTGAGCCGGCGATGTCCTCTGCCTCGTTGTTGTCGGGGCGGGGCCTCGGCGGAGCCGGCAGTGTCCTCTGCCTCGTTGTTGGCGCCGCGGGGCCTCGGCGGAGCCGGTGGTGTCCTCTGCCTCGTTGTTGGTGCCGCGGGGCATCGTCGACGCCAATGGAGCGGGGACTCGTCGGAGCTGGCATTGTCCTCTGCCTCGTCCTCGGTCTCGCCAAACAGCACCTCACCCGCTTCATCGCCCTCTTTGCTAGCCTCTTTGTAGGCGGCCGCAGCCTCCACCACCCGCATGGGGTACTGCTAGCGCTCGAGGCGGCCCTTGCGGGCGGAGCGGTACGAGTCGAGCAGCGCCTCCTGCTCCGCCCGCTCCGTGGCGATCTGCTCCTCTGCCTACAGGTGCTCCTGGAGGAGATGGTGGTTGTAGGCGGCGTCGGCCTGCGCCTCCCGGAACTGCTCCTCACGCATCTGCCTCACCCTATCCATATATTGGGCACGGGCCTCGCTGATGGTCATGGTGCAATGCACCGGCGAGGATGGCGCGAAGGAGGGGGTTGGCACCGAATCGTCGACTACCATGTTCTCCATTGGGACGTCGTCGTCCTCCGGCTGCCTGCCGGCCAGCCGGTCGGCAGCAATGGCTGCTATCTCCTTGTGGTCCGTCGTCCGCCTGTCCCGAAGAGCGCTGGAGCGCGGGGAAGCCATGGTGGGAAGTAGTGGTGTGGACAGGAGAAAGGCAACGGATGCAGATGACTGCGTCTATGGCCGGCGCAACAGTTTGTATAGCAATGGTGGGCGGGCGGAGGGACGGACGTGTGACACTGGAGTAGCCGCCTCGGCAACCGCGTATCATTAATGTGTGCGGTAGATGGGCGGACGGACGGCACTTGTGTCGTTTGAAGGTGGAGCAATAGCCTGCACAAGGAAGCGGGGCGGTCGGCGCTGACTGTTTCGGGCGGAAAGCGCGCACGGGCGAGGGGATCACTTTACTTGGATAGGATGACAATGGGGACCCACCAGGTCCATAGCCTCACGTACGCAAGTGCCTCCTTATTATATATATATATAACTATAATTTATTTTGCTTCCTCCTGGTTTCCTGACATCACGGTCCCACACCATTATCTACCTATGTACTCCCTCCTTTCCGGTTTATAGGGCTTATCTCAAAATTTTAGTTTTTCCATTTTATAAGGCTCAATTTGGTTGTTTTCCATCACATGTTCAGATTCCAAGGTGCATTAAATCATTGCATGCAAGTATTAAGAGAAAATTGACCAATGCATGTACTTTATGCATGCATGCATTGCAATTAATGCATTGATAAACATAATTTTTTGAGGATAACAAGAGCATTAATTAGGTGCTTTTGCAAAACTAGAAAAAGTATTCCACCACTCGCCATCTACCTTGATTGGTGAGATTTTTGAATTGAGCATTATAAACCGGAAAGGAGGGAGCAGTCAATAAACGAGAGAATTGCACAAGAAGCGGCCGACAACTGGGACCAAGCAGCTCGAGCAGTATTTGTGTTTTTGAGGTGTGAGAACTATAGAGTTTTTTGATGTTTACCCCAGATATTAATTTTTCTCCTCTGAACGATAACGAAAACATCGCTGCAGGTATTAACTGGGCCGGCTGTGGCCCTTCTAGCCCAGGCCAGATATCCAGCCCAGATATTAATTTTTTTCAAGCTGAAAATGGCTAGCCCAACTATACTTTTTTTAGGAATACCCAGGCAAGGTCAAGTTGTTATTCTCCGCCCCGCTGGGCTACAAATCTTTCCTTGGAGGGATGCATTAGGCTTAACAAGAAAATGGGCTTTAAGAAATAATAAATGGGATGTAATTATAAAAACTGGGTAGTAACTATAAAAAATGCACCAAACAGTGATTACTTTATAAAATATTATTTTTGGAATATTGAAAATTTTAATTTCATTAATTGTTGCGAGCGGAATGTTTCGTTGGATTTTTAAGCAATATAAATTTATATTGAAATTGTATTTAATCTGACTAAAATTTCGGGATAAAAATATTCGGATCCCATCAAAATGTGGGAAATTTTATTGAATTCTGTTTTGAACGGTTGGTTGAAATGGGCTGTACTTTTAACAAACTGTAAATGGGCTGTAGTAAATTCCATTAGAATTCAAAAATGGGCTACACATTCTTACAAATCTCAAATGGGCTATAAGTTCTCTGCCACACAGTTCTCGCCTTACTAAGTTGACGCGTCCCCTAATAAAACAGAGTTGACGGGTATGCAAGGCTTTGTCAACTTATAGTCAACACACGGTTCTAGCAGCAGTGGCCGTTGGATGTCCATCCAACGGATGTCGTGCTTCTTCTTCAATCTCGAATATTCTAGCTTCACCCGCCCAAAAAATGATTCATCCCCCTGACATCTGGGGCACACCGTTTCAGAACCTGACCTGTGGGCCTACTAAGTTGACGTACCAAGGGCTTTGTCAACTTAGTCAATATAAACGATTCTAGCTGCAGTGACCGTACGATGTCCATCCAACGGCCGTCGTGCTTCTTCAACCTCTGGTCTTCTTGCTCCAGCCAGCCAAAGAGCCGGTCGTGCCGCCTGCTCCTGCCTCCCGTGGCCGGTGGTGCTGCCGCGGAGGCCTCACTGCCCCCTACTACTCCCACCGGTGGCCAGGCCATCCCTCCACTCACCCACTGACCTACACCCCCTGTTATTCTATGGCGACGACAGCGCAGCCGAACCAGTGAACCCTCGTACTCCTCTCCGCGTGTGCATCCACTGCCGCGTCTTCCCCAGCTCCGCGTCGTCCCCTTCCTAGGCCTTGTCGTCGTCCACCGCCGTGGTGCTCTCGGCGCGGCGTGGTCAACATGGTCAAGGAACGACTTCCATCAGACGTGGACTGTACGTGGAGAGGCTGACAGCTGGGTCCACGACAGCCGCAAGGAAGTGCCTCCTTATTACGCGCAAAATAATTATTCCTCCACCTGACAGTGGGGACCCACCGGACGGGCCACCATATTTCGTGAAAAAATGATTCACCCCCTGACTGCTGGGACCCAGGAGCTACATCTTCGCACACAAGGAAGTGCGTCCGAAAAAAAATGATTCGCCCCCCTGACTGATGGGACCCACCAGCTACATCTTCGCACGCAAGGAAGTGCGTCCAAAAAAAAACGATTCGCCCCTCGACCGCTGGGACCCACCAGCTACACCTTCG